>NW_009646459.1:1413584-1419483 GCF_000708025.1 Charadrius vociferus
TGACAGGCAAGCAAGCAAAAGCAGCGGTAGTTAATTTCTACATTAAATTAGCAGTTCGTACCTTTATCACTCTAATATCCACGCCAGATATTAAGCCACGTAGCTTTGAAAGATAAGTGCGCATGTATAGCTCTCCCCCGACTTCAAAGGGAGGTGAGTGCTCAGGTCCGCAGGCAGGATGTGAAGAGCAGGTTATAATTCTGAACCATAACTGGTTCAGTTAGTATTCCAAAACAATTTGTTTTACGAAGTGTTAACTATGCATAATTTAGTTGTCTCTCATTGAGAGGAAGCTTGCGATGTCATCGTCATCATGTGCTTCATCGTTAACTTCACAACCACCCAGAAGGCCTGGTAGACCCACTTCATATTCTTAAGGAAAAAAAAAAAAAAGGAGGAGAAAAGATCTGGAGAGAAGGGGTCAGTCAAGCATATGTCTAAAACATGAAATAGAGAGGTGGATGACCCCTTAGAGAAATACTGAATGTGTTCTCGCATGCTGAAGTTGCCACGTTTTAGCTGGATTTGTAGGTAAACTAACCTTAAAGCAGAGATGTGTTTCACGTTGGCTCCTGCCTTTTTGGTAGTTAAATTTGTTTAGATACAGCAAGTGAAACATGGAGGTGATGTCTGCAAAGAATCCGAAGTGAAACAAGACACCGATGGAAGCTCAGGGGTAAAAGCTGAGGAGAAAACCTCTTCAGCAGCAACTGCTGAAAGGTAACTTCTTGCTCTTTTTATGTTGTTTTCCATATATTCCCCGAAATAATATTTTCAGGTGTTTATAAATATCTCTTTAACCTTGCTGCAATATTTTTCTACGTGCATGCTTTATTTTTGTTTTCAATGCAAGTTTAGACTCTTATTCTTCTGACCAGAGTTTATGTATAGCACGTACCCTGGATTTCCTGCATTCCCAATTTCTGTGACTTTCTTTTTTTCACCATCACAACATTACCTTCTGGATTGTGGACGGGCTACTTTGTTATAAGACTAATTTAAGTAGATAGCCTAAGTGAGGATCCCTTGGTGGTGTCAGATGGCAAGACATGAGAATTGAAGAATTCTGAACCAAATGTCTTTGGAAGCGAAAGATACGCAGCAGGCATTGTGTTAGCTGCTCCAGTTGGCTGCAGTGCAGCGTACTTGCCAAAACTGTTTTTAGGATTCTGAGAAAGTAATTTAGTACAATAACTACATAAACGTTGAATTCACGTAGGTTTCTTTTTCCTTTAAGTAGTTCTTTTTACTCCAGTGTATGGCCAGAAAACAGAGGCTGTAATAGCATGAGGTTGGTCTAAAATACCCCCTTCGAAGTACTGAAGAATTGGTCTGCTCTGTTACATTTGTTGAGAAAGTGAATGATGCTTTAATTCTGGTTTGAGCTTCAACTCAGTAGATTTTTTTTGTATAAATAAGGAGAAGACAAGAGCCTGTAAAGTCATTTGGCACTTGAAATGTGATTGCTACGTTAACAGAGCGTAGTCTTTCACAAATCTGGGCCTCCACAGATTAATTTGAAGGTTCAGTGTGTTAAAACTCCAAATTAGAAAACTAATTCGATATGGGAGATTTTCTGGTGCCTTCTTAATAGCCCATGTGTTAAGACTAGATAATGCTGATTTCAGGTAACTGGATTATATGGCTGTGCTCCCCAAGGTTTTCATTCACCTTATAGACTGTACAGACACTGTTTTATGATGTATGGTGTCTGAAATTATTGAAGCAAGCTGATGCATTCTGGATGTCAAATAAGCAAAAATACAAATACGAAGAAAGGTATTACAGCTCTTGGTGGGCACTGGGAGATATTTTTAGCTTGTGAGAGATGGAATTGTTTTGCTTCAGCCATTTTGTATGTCAACGACACAAGCAGGGCTATGAGCAGCCATTTTGTGTGTCGACAGCACAAGCAGAGCTGGTTAACTTAGAAGAACAACTCCTCAAAAGGAGAAAAGCGTGAATCGAGTTTGTGATAGGCTAACGGGTCGTGAAAGAATGTGCGCCCTAAAGTACCTAACCAATGGGAAAAGGGGACAGGACATAAATACCTGAAGTTTTGTAGCTAAGTGTGCTTTTTTTGAGAGGCACCCGACTCAGCTGACTTGTTTATTTTGATCTGGAATAAACTTTTATCTTTACTTCGAAGACTTTGTCCTCTCTACATTTTTATCCGTGAGCAAGCGTTTCTCACAAGCTGAAAAATCCAAATTGTTTTTTCAAAATAGCTTTGATTGTTGTGTGAGCCGACTCGGGCAGGACGCAGGAACAACGACAAAACCACACATGAAAGACAAAGAACAAATTTAATCTCAATACCTCGCAAATCGGGGAATCTCTGCAGCAACGCCCAGGCAGAGAGAAGTGAGCAGGGCATGCAGGCAGCGAGCGCAGAGCGGGAGAAAGTCCTTGTTAGCAGGCGCGTGTGAGCTCTGACTTGCTCTTGCCTGCTTTTCAGGTGTTCAAGCAGGTGTAGTTTTCCACCGTGCTTGTTCCAGTGTTTTCCAGTGTTCAACAACAAGCCAGTGATCTCACGTATGCTAGGTAAGGTGTCCCTCAGTCCATCCCAGGCATACGTTATCTAAGTGCAGATGTTCTACTTGCGAGCACACAAGGCTGAACAACAATTAGTGTGATATACGTGTTGTCCAGCACCCCAGGTGCGAGTCACTTAAATGTGTGTGCAATCCTCCTTGCCAATCTTCCATTATTTTCCCACAATTGTTATGTCCAGCATAACCCCAAATTTTTAATTTGTGCCTACTTGCCTTGCTCAAAAGGAATAAACTGGCTTTATGCAGTTGACAGCACACCTTTTCAGGCTCCCTGCCTTCTCACTTAGTCCTGTGCAATTTGTTCAGTGTACAGGTTTGTTTCAAATTCCTTAAAAGAGGTTTTGGTGAATTAGACCTGAAAGGAACACCTTTTGCCACTAATGTCGTTAATCATACCAAAATTAGTCAATGGATTGAAAATCTAATTTTTGGGTTGGTTTTAGTTCGGGGTTTCTTTTTCAGTTTTAGTATTGGGTACAAGTGAAAATTGGTCATAATAATGCAAAATTCTGTTCCGAGAGTACTGACAATTGTTGCAAAAGTACTAATGTACTTACAAGTTGCAAAAGTAGTTATTTAGAATAGGGTGATATATTTTGTATGACTTCATGCATGCCTTTGAAGAGGACTGAATAGTAAATTGCTATTCTTATTTAAATAGCATAATAAAATGTATTTAAATTCTGTACCTTAGGTACTTATACACATTGTCAAAGCTTATAAGGCAAGCATTGGTATTAATGTTACATATGATAGTGTAGAGTAGCTTTCGGGAGTGATTCTTGATTTGTCAGTCAAAAATTATTTGCTGTAATTTTTGAGTAATTATAGTAAATTATTTCAGAAAATATTCTTTTGTTAAATGTCACTTAGGGCATAAGAAGGAACTGTAGAAAATACACCGTCATTAGATAATCTAAGAAGTATATATCTGTTATCCACAGAAAAGAAATTTCTCTGGGTAATATATTCGTATGACATCTGTCAAAAATCTTGGAAACAATTTATTTGAGGTGGTTCTTCTGTGATCAGTACAGAATAATATATCCTTGTATCTGTCTAAAGTAATACAATGAATTTCTGTTACATTAAGCTTGCCTTAATACATGACTAGAAGGTTAGAATCTTTCAATTTTGATCTAATTGCCCAGGTGTGAAATGTAAATGTTAATTTCTTCATGGACGCCTTTGCAAGGTATGTGTGATGATCTTGGTTTGTTTTTGCCCCTCAGCTATTGTAATTTGTTACAGCTTTATGGACAAGCCCAGTATACTTTAATGCTACTGATTTAAGTATCATATTTTGTATGAAAACCCCTCACAGTTGGTAGTAATTGTCCTCTACTTTGGCAGGGTGTAAACAAGGGCACGGAAAAATGGGCGCATCAGTCTTAGTGATTTCCCGTGGCCTAAGATTCTTCTAAATAGGCCACAGTGCACAGCCAACAGGGCAATTTCGTCACCACTGTCCTTGCTTTGTTATTTATTGCAAAGATCATTTGGGGATTTGACAGCTATGGTACAAATGCAGGAAGGCACGGCACATTTTCTCATAAAACAGAAAGCATCAGTCTTCAGATTTTTCAGTGATGTTTCTTTAACACCAAAAATACGGCTTCTGTGTATATGTAGTTTTATACTCAGTAATTCTGCATACGTTTGCTTTCCAGGCTGGCAAACAGAAAGATTGGCACCATCTGTTTGCCATGGCTGCACCTGCTCTGACTTAGTTAACAGTACATTGGTTCAGGCATCACTGACAAATAGCCACGACTGAAATCAATCCTGTTGTGCAAATCTTGCGAACTTGTGCTAACTCACATTTTAACAGGAACTAACGCTCTGACCCAAAACCACAATACCCATCTTGAGTTGGAACTAGACAGAACTAAAAATTGCTATGGTTGTACACCTGTGCATACACCAAAGGGGAGTTTGACTACAAGCCAATGACTTTATGCTACAAATATCTGCAGCCATTAGAGCCTATTGAGCTCTCCTGGATGGCAGCAGGCTGCACAGCGATCTCTTGAGCAGGAACGCCTCTGAGTTACCCCTCAAGGCTGAGAGATCCCTTAACCAGCATCTGATGTCTACAAAGAAAGATGGTCTGAAAGATCTAAAAGTATGTTTTGTATAAGCTAATTATTTGACATGTAGTAAGTAGTAGATTGTTTGACCGCCACTTAATCATTGTTTATAAAACTTTTGATTAACCACACAACGATGATTCCTCTCAATAATTCTCCGTCACGGCGTTACAGTGGTGCTCAGATATTGTCAGTTACTTCTGGTTTTTCTACAAGGAAGCGAGTTCATATGAAAAATTCATTTTAAGTTATTATTGCATCAAAATTCTAATATGATATGTTTACTGCAATAAGTTATGTGTTATTATAATGGTTTCTTAACATCGTAGGAAATATGCTGTAGCTTAGTTCATCATGGTCAATCAACATGGGAGGGCTGGTGGAAACAGCATTATTGAGGGACACTGTAAACATGGTCCTCAATTGGATGAAAGAGAAAAGGAATGGACGCAAACCTCACACTGAAAAGGGCTGAAAATTTTTGAATAAAAAGTTTCTGATAAACACCTTGTACTTTCTACAGTTTAGGTATAATGGACTTCATTTGTGGATATTAGTTTGTCTGTGTTTTTCCAAATTAATTCTTGTCCCTTCTTAACAGAAGTAACTGCAATTGATGTGCCAAGAAAAAATTCTCTCACATATGTGGAATTATTCATTCTCTTTTGTTGCATAGTATGAAGTTAGATAACAATTGAAGCTACTTTGATTTTAATTGTAGAGTAAACTTAAGGAAAAAATCTTAAATTGATAAAAAAATTCTACTTGTGTTTTATTAATACATATTTAATGTATTAAATTAAGTTTGCAGTAATGTTATTAATAATAAGCGTTAGTAATAGTGATGTATTAAAGTGTTCCTGATAAGTTAAGTAATGTAAAAAATTTTCTTAAAATCAAACTCTATGTTTATTTTCATTCAGATCTGCATTTGTTCTGAAGCAGTACCAGCAGCACTTGTGTATGCATGCTACCAAGTGGTTTAAGTACACCTATCCTATCTACAGTTTTTAGCAGCAGTTGCTTACAATATGCACTTGAATCAGCAAAACATGCAGAATCAACAGAATCAATTATTGTCAGTCTGTCACCTTATTTTTCCTCTTTTAAAACATAATTTATTGTAATTTATTTATTGTAATTTCTCTGAAGGGAAAATAATTGTTTTTAATGCTAGGTGCATACTGTCAGTCCAATGTTAGCTAACACAAAGTTGAAATTTCATTACAAATTGCATCTCAGCAAAACCATGTT
>NW_009646459.1:1419539-1426816 GCF_000708025.1 Charadrius vociferus
CTATGTAAATAGGTGTATAGCCTACCTCTAGTTTCACTATGATTTTACTTACAATCACTAAGGATTGATAGAGAAAGGTAATGAATGTGACTATTTTGTTTTCCTTCCTATTGTAGTATGAGGGTAGGATGATTGTTTTTGTAAATGAGCATATTTTGTGGTGCCAACTTAGACTACTTTTGAGAATGCTTTCCCATTTTCTAGGGAAGGACAGAGGTCAGTCTCAGGAATATTTCCTTGTGTGTAAAAGCATTGATTTTATATTCAATAGTGTTAATTTTCATTTAGGATAAGGATGGTAGAGAATGGAATTCTGTAATCACTCGATTTCATTTTGGTGTATATTTACATGTTTTAACCAATACTTCTTTGCAGTGGTCTTGCAATATAAATAAGTAAGTGAATCTGTGATGGTGGGCCTGATTTTTGGCTGTTTTAAATTAAAAAGCCTTGTTGTATCCTTCATCTGGAAACTGAAGGGGAAAGGAACAAATTCCTTCCTGGTGTCAATGTGTGTGTAATAGACTGGTGGAAAAGCAAAGTAAAAAACCTAACTGTTTACAATGATCTAGCAGGTAAATATTTTTCTCCCACTTCAGCTCTTTTATAGATATTGTAGAATATACCATAGGGAATCTGGAAGATGGACTTTGGTACTGAAGAACGAAGAAATGCACTATGTCTGTATTCATGACATAATGGAGGAAATATTTCAGCGCTGTTTGGAGACGTCGAATGAGGTCACGGTGGAGCAGAATGCTTCAGGAATACAAAAAAATTTGTGCTACTTCCTCTGTTCTGCCATCTAACATCTCCAGATTTCTGCTTACCATTATTACTAACAATAGTGCTTGGTTCTGTAGGAGGATATAGTTGTTTAACACTTACTTTCAGTGCAGGGAGAGGAGTAGGTGATAATCTGTGTTAATGGGAACACTACAAATTGGAAAACCAGAAATTTTAATAAGCTTGCTAATCTGTTCTTAATTTTATGGTTGTGTATAATGTTCGAATGTACACAGGCTATGTTACCATTCAGTTTTGAGGACTATGTTTTTGAAAGTTTGAAAGGATTTTATGATTAAAATGATATGCAAATTCTTTGTGTGATAAGTTATTTCTCATATGTGTTATGAGTCAAAGGTATAATCTTGTGTATGTATTAAAAAATGAAACTGACTAAAGTATTTTTGCTGAGGTCCATTTATCTTAATATTTTAGAATTATGTTTTCAATGTCAAGTGGTCTTCATTTTCTGTTTTGTTCTAGGTTTCTGCAATGTACTTCATTAATGTAACTCTACTATTATTGTAAACTTTGGTAGAAACACTATTATATGCAAAAGGTTTGTTATTGTTACAAATAGTGGATACTAATAGATGGGGTAAATGCCCGTACCTTATAGGTCTGGTGGTGTGATAACTATGCTGATCAGCTTGAAAGTGTGTACATGTGTTGCTGAATTAAGTGCAATCCACAGTAGCTCTGAAAGTATGTCTGTTGAGTTTTTAGACTGTTTCAGAGAATCTGCATAAATTTACATACATTTACAAATCATAAAAGTTAGTTTAAAACCTTGTTAGGTGGTAGGAAAACTAAGTAAATTTTCATTTAATAAAGGCTTAACCTTATCACTTGGTCTTGTGTGAAAAATTTCCTAAGATACTGTTTCTGTGTTTCACATTAAAAAAAGTGAATACAAAGGATGGGTTAGCACTTCATGTTTTAATGTATATTATGCTAGTATAGCATATTAGCATATTAGTGCAGTATTTAATTATAAAGCTAGAAAAATAAAATAACACAAGGAATCCTGTGATTGCATGTACAGAGGTTGCATGACTGCATCTTTTTTGCAGTATTGAGAATGGCAAAAGTTAGTATCTTCACTAAGATTGAAGATTTTTCAATTAGTTATGTGTGGTTTAAGTTTCATTTTAATGGAACAAAAACACAAACAATTTTGGGAAAAAGGAAATTAACAAAAGTTTGAAGGGGCATTGGTATATAATCTGTTATTTTCTCTGTAAGTGGTAACTGTTTTTTTACTAAAAGTGCAAGAGGTAAAGAATATCAACATCCATTTGGGAGTTGAATGTAATTGCAAAGAAGCATAATTGGGTGCCTGGATTCAGCCATCCGTAAAGGGTGATGGATGTTTTGAAACCACATGACAGCTTAAAACTGTCCTCTTGGCAGTTGTAAGTGGGGCAAACTGTGTATTAACATAGTTTAAACACGTCCATGTGTTTTTAAAGCAGCATTCAATTCTGGGAAGTGGGCACTCAATAATAAATGGTAGCATTCTGCTCTAGAGATCTTATAATGGAGTGTATTTATAGCTTTAGCCCAGCAGTTTTAAGGGGAAAGTAAGTTTTTGCTACTTTTAGTGCCAAGTACCACTGCAGTGTGTGGCGTGTCAGTGGGTGGCGTGTGGTGTGCTGAGAAGTGTAGCCCACACAGGAGCCTCCTCATGTCCCACAGGGACAGTCGGTCGCTGTGCTTTGTAACAGGGATTTGGAGGATCCAGGGACTTAAGTTGAATTAGTTGAATGTCTTGCACAAGATCTTGCTCTCTTTATAGGATAAGGTGAAGTCCAGATAGTTGCAGCTTTAGACCGGTGATTTTTCTTTGTTGTTTGAGCATCATTTGGGGTTGGTTTTTTTTGTGGGTTTTTTGTTTTTTTTTTTTTCCCAATGTCTGCCTAGTCTCCCTGTTACTCTGCCAGATTTTCTTGACCCTCTTTTTCTTTAGCTTTTTGCTTTGAACTGACTCCCAGACCTAAATCCGTATATGGGCCTTCTCCTTAGCTCTAAATTTGCAACAGCCTGCCACACTGCATTTAAGTTTAGCTTCACTCACTGTGGTTTGAGAAGTACTTACTATATGGCAAGGCCTTCTGAATTCCTGTGCTATTGTCCCTCGCTTATATTACAGCTGGAACTGAAAAACGGGTAGTTCACAGGCTTCTTGTAGCCCAGCCCCTAATTCAGGTTAGAATTGACCTTTCTCTGGGCCAATGTTACTACCCCCGATCATATAAACCCAAAGAGTAGATACAGTCTTAATCTTTAATTGCTGCCACTTGTCTCAAGATGTGAGGCAAACAGCCAGCATTAAGTATACTGCATAGTTTTCATCTTTCTGTTTCTTAGTACTGTTTGGCATTGCATTCTGGCCTTGTATCCTTGTTTGAACAACAGTATTTCATATCATAGGCAGTTATCCTGGCAAGGATAAATAGATGTACTCTGACTATATGTAAAAGTCAGTTGTGAGTGCTTTTTAATGACAATTTGGCCAAATAGTACGTAGACAACTTCTTTTATTAACTTACAATATCACGTTTTCACTACATGACCAGGAACCTTGCTTGTTAAAACATTTCTGAATATTAGGTATTAAAAGTGAGAACTTCATTGCCTTTCTGGACTTAATGCCCTACTTCATTTTCTTCCAATGGTTTCCTATTCCTATCCTTATTTAAATGTCTGAATGCTCTTAGGGTTACCTAGGGAGCGCTGCTGCTAACAAGAAGGCAAGGTCTGTGTTGATTGAAATACCTACTGTAGATGAGTTCTGCTCAATTTATGTTGACAGAGACCAGAACAATTTTCCAGAAGCCCTTGCTCATGCCCAGGGCCTGCAGACATTGAAAATGATTATAAGCCTATGTTTTCTGGCTTTAGTAAAATGAAAATTCTGCAAGAATGTTGTTAGTCATTTCATTCCAAATACAAAGAAGACAGATGTGGAAAGGCTGAGCAGTAACACAAAACTTAATACAAACTCATGCTTTAGAGATCCAGATTGTGATTAAAGACTTGTTATAGGTTATAGGTTGTTATAACCTTGTTATAGGTTAGGACACTTGGAATATACCTGTCAGTTTCTCTTCTCTCCCCCCCGCCCCTCAGTTGTGCTTAAAAAAGAAAGAACACATGCTACAGCCCTACCCCTGAAACATGACAAGGTGGTTTCTTTGCTGTGTTGGGCAAGGTCATGTTGCTGATTAAGCTGGGGTTCTGCAGGTGATTAATGTCTCTGGAGTGTGTGCTGGGAAGCTTGTGGTGCTATTTTTATCTTAGAAATACTGTTCATGAACCAGTACCCTCCTCCAGCAGTTAAAGTAAAACCACGATGGGATCAGCTCTTCTCTGAAATTATTTACCAGTTCTACCTCCTCCATGGAGCTGGAGTTGTTGCTACGGGTAGTAACCACAAAGCTGAGTTGCCTAAGTCTCCCCAAAGATGAGACAATCGTTTTTTTTGCCTACATAGCTAAAAATCAAGACATAGGAGTAACTCTACTGGTTCAGACTAAGCAACTGTTTGGCTCCAAGAGTCTGGCACCGATCAGAGGCCACAGCTGGATACCCAGGGAGGACTAAAAGGAGCTTGTGTGTGTGATACTCTCTGTCGTCTTCCCCTGTTAGAGTACCGTCTTACATTCTGACTGTTCCTCAGCCCCAGGGAAGTCAAAAGACTGTAGTTTGTTTTTTTAGGAACCATCAGAAGATCTCTTTAAAAACCCCTTGAGTCTTCCCTTGAACCTGTATAAATTCTTTGTCGTCTCTACCTGGATGAGGTATAGTCTATCATTTCCCTTTTCCAGGAGGTTTAGTAGTTCAGTGTTGAGTGGGAGGAACAACTAAGGCTATACCATTGAGTTTATGCAGTCTTCATCTGCACAGATTTTCTGAAATGTGCAATTTTGCATCATCCTCTGTTCCTGGCTTTTTCTCCCCATATGGTAAATCAGTGTGTGTACCTATGTGTATAAAATTTGATGGGCAAACAAACAGTCTGTCTTTGCCTAAGGGATTAGGAAAGTTGTCTCACATCCTTCCCATTGTGAAAAACTCTAGCAGTGTTTTGGGTTTTTTTGTCAAAACTATTTAAAAAGAAAAAAAAAAGAAGTGAAAGCAAAACTAGGAATGGACCATTAATTAGCAGTTTGACAGTTTTACCTGTTTACCTCTCTATGGGAAGAAGGGGTGAAGTCTAATAGTCACTATTGACATTTGCTAGATCAGTTGCAACATCATAAAATGTACAGAATTAAAGATGAGGCTCCTCCTGCAGCTGAGTTCCTCATTCCTACCTTTGTTAAATACAGTTTTTGAAAATACAAGTAGCTGTGCTCGTCTTTTCATAAGAATGTTGTATAAGAGAAGTTCAGGTTTTCTTGTATACAGAAGAGATATGTGAATTAGATAAAATGTGAAGACTAAGTTGTTTACTCTCACTGTGATTTTTGATGCTAGTATTCAGGAATTATGAATGTCATTACACTAAAAGTACCTGAGTCATTGTGACGTATCAGTCAGCACTAAAGTTACGTAAGTTCAAGAAAGACAGCATTTAAGATTAATATTTCAGGGCATGTGTGTTTTTAATACAAATGACTGATGTGACTGCCTGAGGTTAAGTATCTCAGATGATCTGGGCTACTGCTCTGCTTTCAACAGAAAAACTGTGCTCTTAACAGGTAGAAATCACATGACTCAATGAAAAAACAAAGTGGGGCTTTTAATCTGCTGTTATTAGGGAGAGTTGGCACAATGGTTCTTTTTCTGGCACTTTTTTAACACTTCTTACTGAGAGTAATGCACTTAAAGACTTTTGGGATGTAGCCATCTGCTTTTTGCATTCTGTTTGTAGGTTTGGGCATGTATTCAGATGACCGTGGTACATACAGCCTTTACTCACACATCATGTGTTCCAGGCTCTGATCACCTTGGTGACCTCACATGGACTCTGCAGTATGTCACTGTCTTTCATGTCATGGGGAGTGCAAAACTGGATGCAGTACTCCAAATGTGGTCTTTTAAGGACAGAATATTTCATTTGATTTGGCTTCTTGAACTGTTTTAATAAAATGTCCCAAACAATTCAAATTTTTAAATGGAATTTGACCTTCAGTGCAGTTACCAAACAGATTGAGAGGTACGTGTGTACCATCTATCCTGTTTTGAGTAAAAGATTTTTTTTTTTAATATCGAGGCTTCAACTTGTGAATCTTCAGCTCTCAGAAGTCAGATAATGCTATTCAGATTAAATGCTTAAGAGTAAAAGAAAACTATTTCACATATAAACTAAATACTTGTGGATCAGGAAATTTTTTTTCAGTGACTACAAATAAAGCTTATTCCAGGGGTTTTTTTAGGTCCTCCCTCAGTCCCCCCTCCTGGGCTAAGGTTACCCCTCTAAGCTTTTCAAAATATCTTGACTTGACAGAAGTGAACAGTTTTATTTAAGGCTGATGCATGTAAGCATCAATTAGTTCAATCAAGCTAGATAGTGTAAGAACACCTACAAGCAGAGGGCTACTGAGAGTAACAGCTGTCACCTCTGAAGCCTTCAGATCCTGCAGTACTCAGTCCTGGTACTTGCAACTTAAAATGCTATATTGTGTTATGAAGATATTAACGTGGATTGCTAGAAATAGGGCGATGATATCAAGGTTGACATTTACTTTGACTCAGGGACTTGTTTGTTCCTCCATACTGTAAGTGGTGAAATTACATTTTTAATGAAGTTGATAGCAAAATACATGTGGACCCATACTACGATGAATGGATGAAGTCTTGCCATTCTTTTAAAAGCTGGGAAGCAAAAAGAGGGATTCTTGGAATATGTCTGTGATTTTGGTATCTGCTGCTGCTGTTTCAGTTTGCATCTTTTTCAGTTATGCTTTTGTAGTGCTGTTGATGAGTCACATTCTGAATACCTCTGACTAAGATAAAGTAGCTTTGAGATGGTGAATACGAAAGGGTAGTTGTTAATCTAGAGAATGTTTAAAGGATATTGCTAGGCATGAACTCTGCTAGGTCCACATTAATGTGTGGAAAGAGGAGTTATGGTAGTTATGGCAATATTATAGAATCATAGAATCATAGAATGGTTTAGGTTGGAAAAGACCTTGAAGATCATTGAGTTCCAGCCCCCCTGTCATAGACAGGGACACCTCCCACTAGACCAGGTTGCCCAAGGCCACGTCCAGCCTGGCCTTGAACACCTCCAGGGATGGGGCCTCAACAACCTCTCTGGGCAACCCGTTCCAGTGCCTTACAATCCTCAAAGTGAAAAATTTCTTCCTAATGTTTAATCTAAACCTGACCTCTTCCAGTTTAAAGCCATTCCTCCTCGTCCTATCACTACATGCCCTAGTAAAAAGTCCTTCCCCAGCTCTCCTGTAGGCCCCCTTTACGTGCTGGAAGGCCGCAATAAGATCTCCCCGGAGCCTTCTCTTCTCCAGGCTGAACAGCCCCAA
>NW_009646459.1:1426985-1429014 GCF_000708025.1 Charadrius vociferus
CACCCAGGTCCTTCTCCTCAGGGCTGCTCTCCAGCCATTCCCCACCGAGCCTGTATTTGTGCTTGGGATTGCCCTGACCCAGATGTAGGACCTTGCACTTGGCCTTGTTGAACTGCATGAGGTTGGCTTGGGTCCACCTCCCCAGCCTGTCCAGGTCCCTCTGGATGGCATCCCTCCCCTCCAGCATGTCTACCTCGCCAAACAGCTTGGTATCGTTGGCAAACTTGCTGAGGGTCCACTCGACCCCACTGTCCATGTGCGCAACAAAGATGTTGAACAGTACAGGTCCCAGTACTGACCCCTGAGGAAAGCCACTCGTCACTGCTCTCCACTTGGACATTGAGCCATTGACCACAACTCTTTGAGTGCGACCATCCAGCCAGTTCTTTATCCACCGAGTGGTCCATTTGTCAAATCCATGTCTCTTAAATTTAGAGACCAGGATCTTGTGTGGGACAGTGTCAAACACTTTGCCCAAGTCCAGGTAGATGACATCAATTGATCTTCCCTTGTCCACTGCCGCTGTAACCCCTTCGTAGCAGGCCACCAAATTTGTCAGGCATGACTTGCCCTTCGTGAAGCCATGCTGGCTGTCACCAATCACCTCCTTGTTTTCTCTATGCCTCAGCATATATGTCTCACATATATATGCTATAGCTGCATACATCTCAGCTAGTTTTGTTGCTGTTCAGTGTCAGTGTAGTGATCAGGAGACAGATTTGTCCTTTTTTATTCTTTAATGCACAAAATCCTGTTTGTTAGTAGACATTTTGTCTACTCTGAAGGGCAAGCATAAAACTTATTTGTCATCTCAAGTGCAATGAGGTGCAACTGCAAATGTCATCTGAACTAAAGGTGGTAGCAGAGAGAGTAGGGCAATAGTATTTAAAATAAGATTAGTTTTTAACCCTGGTCCTGAAACTGGAGAATGGCTCGTTCCGGCTTTCCAAAAATGTGACTTTTTTTCATTTCTCCTTGCCTTGCCTTACCTTGGCACCAAGAGGCTGATCCCAAGGCTAGGATATAAATGACATTCCTTTGGATTCAAGAATTTATGCTGATCTTATCTGATACAAGGAAATTTGTGGAGCCAGCAATGTGCCCTGGTGGCCAAGAACACAAATGGCATCCTGGGGTGCTTCAAGAAGAGCGTGGCCAGCAGGTCGAGGGAGGTCATCCTTCCCCTCTACTCTGCCCTGGTGAGGCCACATCTGGAGTACTGTGTCCAGTTCTGGGCTCCCCAGTTCAAGAAGGACAGGGATCTGCTGGAGAGGGTCCAGCAAAGGGCTACAAAGATGATTAGGGGATTGGAACATCTCTCATATGAGAAAAGGCTGAGGCACTTGGGTCTCTTTAGTCTAGAGAAAAGAAGATTGAGGGGGGATATTATTAATGCTTATAAATACTTAAAGGGAGGGTGCCAGGGGGATGGGAGCAGTCTTTTTTTCTGTGGTGCCCAGTGATAGGACAAGAGGTAATGGGCACAAGCTTGAACATAGGAAGTTGCATCTTAACATGAGGAGGAACTTCTTTACTTTGAGGGTGGCAGAGCACTGGCACAGGCTGCCCAGAGAGGTTGTGGAGTCTCCCACTCTGGAGACATTCCAAACCCGCCTGGACGCTGTCCTGTGCAACCTGCTGTAGGTGACCCTGCTCTGGCAGGGGGGTTGGACTAGATGATCTTCAGAGGTGCCTTCCAACCCTGACCATCCTGTGATTCTGTGAAATACAGAGAGGGTAACTAATTGTGCCTTCTTCTTTATTACAGCTCAGAAATTTAAGTGCGTACATCTGTGCGGCCCACTTGTAACTTTGATTAATGAAACATGCATCTTCATGGCCTTTAGGTTTGGTTTATTCAGCAAACATAACATTTAAATGTGCACTTTCCATTTAGAAAGTTAAATGCAAATTCACTTCCATTAAACTGAGTAGTTTTTCCTCTTCATGTACAAGACTAAAGATACATTCACTCTGTGAATAATCATGTGATGTGTGCAGAAAAAAAAAAAAAGGTTTTTCAAATGTA
>NW_009646459.1:1429034-1455208 GCF_000708025.1 Charadrius vociferus
GGAATGCCATTATGGCAAAATGAGGAGCTGGTCTACATCACTCTATGCTGGCTAAGCAGACCTCTCTACTCATGGGATATCATATGGAGAGAAACAAAATGCAACTATGCTAAACAATTAATTGAACAAAGGTAGTTGTTTAGGAATCTTCCTCCAAGAAACTGTAGGTGGCCAAGCTGCAGTTTCTGAGACAACAACCTCCTGAGAGTACCTCCTGATTTTTTTGTTCTGAGTTACCCTGTGGATCTCCTAAACTGGGTGAATTAAGGGTCAAAAGCTGGTACAGTTCTGTTAGATACCTTTTTTTGTAATGAAAGCAAGCTACTTCATCAGACTAAGTCTAAAGTAGAACATGTTTTGATTCTGTATCAACTATGCATTTTACATTTCTTGCTAAGCTATCATTTTTATTCAGTTGCCTACAAAGGTGTATTATGTGACAACATTTTTATTTTTAGAAACATTCTTCCATGTGAAATATGTTACCACAAGAAATGTCAGGCTTGGACAATTTCTGAAGAATTTTCTACAGAAAAACAAGACTGAAAAGCACTCTTTAGAATATCTAGAATCAAGGAGAACAGATTACAGTTTTACATCAGCTGTGTGGGGGATTTTATAACCCTTCCTCCAACTTACCCTCAGAAACCCAATTCCATTTACACTGACATGAATGCAAACTTAAATTCAGTTACATATGCGAATAGGGCCTGACCTGTCTCTTATTTTGTAATAGTATGACTAAATATGTTTGCATTTGCTTATGTTTATCTAAATGTTATAGCCATCACACAGAATAGTAATGTAGTAAACACGAAGAATAGTGGTAAGTGAGAGCTTTCCAACATGTCAGATTCCATGTTGCACTGAACCTGTGTAACATGAACATAAAACACAGCCACTGCTACTTAGTGTGAAAAGGTTTCACACTTTAAAAAAATGCTGTAAACAGCTGCTTAAAATACTGGACAATATGAGCTTAAAATCACTCTCTAGTGTTCTAGCAGCATTGTCACTCTTTACTGAAGTTGAGTGTTTAAACCATAAGACTATAGAATTATGTTACTCTTATTTAGGCTTATTAATCTGAAATATTTACTGTCACTTGATTAGTGGTGTTACACCACTTGAGTGGTGTTCTTCATGGCAAAACTTATCAAACACCTTACTACCCCTGAGTGCTAGGAAAATATGCTTGAATATGGGAGTGGTGGTAAAATGTAATGAAGGAGCTCCTTTGTTTTGTTTCATCAGTAATTAATCAGTAATTGAGGTGGTGGCACAGTTGTTTTGACTTCACTTCTGAGGTAGGTCTGACAAAGCCCAATTTCATATTGGATCATCTGACTTGTAAAAAGAGCATTTAATACTCTTTGCAGAAGATAGAGATTAAAAGTTTCTCAAGTTCAGGGCAAACAGAGATAGCACATAAATTTCTGATGCGTAGCATTTCTTGTCTTCCTTCTTTGTTAAAAACCAGTAATAAGCTGCCATTTCTAAATCTGAAAAAGAAAAACCATGTGCCAATGTTCCACTGGAACAGCACTTCTTGCTGCAATTGCAGAAAACTGATTTATATTAGACCCTAACCTAATTTCTCAAACCTTTTTGGACTGGGACTTAACAGTATTATGAGGTTGTGGTTTTTGGAGTAACTCCTCAATGCTTATTTTCAGAAGCAGTCACTCAAGGCTTCAATCTTGCGGTGAAAGTACTGAATGCTATTTTAATACAGTCTGCAGAAAAAAAGTGAAAAATGAAAAGGCTTTTACTGTAAAAAGAAAGCACTTGCACTTCAAATATTTTATTAAAATGTCCTGAGTTTGGCTGTGGCTGCCGGAAAATTGATTAATGTAAAGACAGTTTACAAGATAATAGCTTTTAAACATACAGAAGCGTGTCCGCGGACACTAGGGGGTGCAATAAAACCTTATTGCTGATGCCTTTGGAGAAGTGACCCATCTTGGCTTGAAGCTCTGGTTGTAGACAGATGGATTTCCTCTATGTGGTTGTGCTAGGAAAATGCCGTGGCTGAAATACACTCCTCTTACTGACAATGTTCTCTAGAATACTACCTGTTGATTTACAATACGGAATGATGTTTGAGTCGTAGTCTTAAAACAAAAACAAAGAGACAGAAAAAATAGACAATATTTTGCATATTGCCCTGGATCCTTGGCTGTATTGAAAGAATTTATTCCATATTTTTCTGCACCAAATAGCTTTGATTGTAGGCTTATTTACTAATGGATGAAGTGGTGGTGAAGAGGGTATTTGAGCTACTGCTATCCCCGTGTGTTTAGGAACTGTGTTTGTTAGGGAGTACTCATCTGTGTCTGAAACGCAGGTGAGTCTTCAGTTAACAGCAGTGAGTGCCATACTGGGTAGGTCTGAGCCTGCCGCTGTTCCCCAACAGTCTTCGCGTGAAATGACAATTGAATTCGGTGTGTAATCTTGAGCCGGGCCTTTGGGAAGCAGAAGCGCCATGGCAGAAAGCCACGCATAGCTGTGGGAGGGTGGCCCAGCAACACTAGTGTGAGAAGCCACACTGGTGTGAGGAGGTGAGAAGGGTGCAATGACTGACAAAGGGGTGGGCTATAGCATGCTGTTTAGGGGCTCTTGTGGTACTGCTGCATGTTCTAGAACCTTCTGCTGGAAAATTTAGTTTACACCATTGCAGAAAGTAGCATAGTTGCCATCACACTATGGCTAAAATAAACTCCCCATGCTTTCTTGAGTACAGGAACTTATATTTTTGAACGCATGGCCTGACAGTTAGCTGCTCTCTGGTATTGACAGAATCACAGGCTGGTTGAGGTTGGAAGTGTCCTCTGGAGGCCAACTGGTCTAACCCCCTGCTCAACCAGGGACACATACAGCCAGTTGCCCAGGACCGTGGCCAGACAGCTTTTAAATATCTCCAAGGATGGAGACTCCCCAAACTCCCTGGGCAGCCTGTGCCAGAGCTCAGTCACCCTCACACTGAAAAGTATTTCCTGATGTTCAGAGGGAACCTTCTGTGTTTCAGCTTGTGCCCACTGCCTCTTGCCCTGTCACTGGACATCACTGCAAAGAGCCTGGTTCTGTCCTCTGCATCCTCCATTCAGGTATTTATATACATTAATGAGATCCCCCCTGAGCCTTCTCTGCTCCAGGCTGAACAGTCCCGCTCTCTCAGCCTTTCCTCCATAGGAGAGATGCTCCAGTCCCTTCATCATTTCTGTGGCCCATTACTGGACTTGCTCCAGTGTGTCCATGTTTCTCTTGTACTGGGGAGCCCATAACTGGACCCAGCACTCCAGGTGTGACCTCACCAGAGCTGAGTAGAGGGGAAGGATCCCCTCCCTCGGCCTGCTGGCAATGCTTCTCCTAGTGCAGCCCAGGATGCTGTTGGTGCTTTGTTTGGGTTTTTTTTTTTCCACAAGGATGCATTGCTGGCTCACAGTCAACCTGGTAGCCGTCAGGACCCCCAGGTCTTTCTCTGTGAAGCTGCTTTCCAGCTGGGCAGTCCCCAGCATGTACTGGTGCATGGGATTGCACCTTCCAAGGTGCAGGACAATGCACTTCTTGGTGAACTTCATGATGTTCCTGACAGCCCATTTCTCCAGCATTCCTTGTAAAGAAGTATAGATCCTCTTTTTCAGGAAAGATGGTAAAATTACAAAAATAGTTCTAGAGGTAAATGATACAGCATTTGCTGTAAAAACTCCACCAGATTTTGGATTACTTCACAAGAAGTGTGACGTTTTCTTCTGCTTTCTTTCAGACTTGGATCATTACTTTCAGGATTGTAAGGCACTGGAACAGGTTGCCCAGAGAGGTTGTTGAGGCCCCATCCCTGGAGGTGTTCAAGGCCAGGCTGGACGTGGCCTTGGGCAACCTGGTCTAGTGGGAGGTGTCCCTGCCCATGGCAGGGGGGTTGGAACTTGAAGATGTTCAAGGTCCTTTCCAACCTAAACCGTTCTATGATTCTATGATTACATGTCAAGCTCGGCTTTCTCAGCCCTTTATTATTATGCAATATAAGGAAGTGATATTGGAAAGTTCCAGAAGTCCATGCCGAACGAAAGAAAACTTTTGATGTGGTATCTCCCCCTATGTGTGATATAGAACTCTGGACTGGACCCCTGAAATTATAATTTGTAGCATGATGAACTGAAACAACCCCTTCAATCCAATGTTTAAAGGACTTCATGTTTAGAATCTTCCCCTGATCAGTCCAGACCTTTAACCTCTGACCTAAAGCCATGTTGATGGAGGGACCCTGATGTGGATGAGAATGGTATACAACCTGAAAATATGCTTAGCATTACATGATACAAATCTGGTTAAAATTTAATCTGTGTGTTTTAAGGAAAAAGTTTTACATTTACATATACATTGTTAAGAGGGATTGTTGAAAAACAAACAAATATTTAAATAAGTGAGATAATGCATGTTGAAGATGGTAATTATTAATTTGTTTTGCTGATTTTTGTACTATTTTTAGCTGTGGCAAAAGATTTTGTGACAGATACATATTAAAAAGTCTTCAGCAACAACTTTCCCTGATGTGGGAAATAACATGCACTTCTAACAAATTCTGGTAAATCTGTCTGATTCAGATCAGTTTTCTATCATTAATTGTTTGCTATTTAAACATTTCTTCATACCAGATGGAATGCAGTAAGTCTGGAAACTCAAACTAATAGCGATTGATTTTCAGGAAACTGACAGAAAGTCTTTCAGGCTCTGGAGCTGTTTTCTCAGGATGTCGTCCAGATCACTTTAAAATAGCCATGATTTTAATTTTCATTCTTTCAGGTAAAGAACATTACAGGTCTGTATGGTGGAAGACATTGAGCGCAGAAGAAGAAGTTTGGAAAGATTGTAACGATGTTTGACACAGTGTACTTCAGAACTGCTTTTTAGTCTCCTCTTAGTTGCCAGTATGTATTTCCTTTCCAAGACTGGAAAAAAAGCAGTAAAAGGATGTTGACTTCCAAACTGATTCCCTCTGATACTTATGCTAGAAAAGCATAGGTGAAATATAGAAAGGCATTTTAAATGAAAACTTAGATGGCAGAGCACAAGATATAGCTTGCACAGAGAGGGCCTGTGTATGCACTTTACTCCTTTGTTTTGTCCTCCTTTGGTCTGTTGGTGCAGATACAGTTTGAGGATATCCAAACTTCACGGCTGGGTGTCAGCAATCAGATGTTCTGGTGCAACTCTTGCCAGAGATGACTTGGTGCCTTATATTGCATTTTACAAATAAAGGTGGGTTTTATTCTTCTTTGCCTTGAAACAATTGTCATTTAGGTAAAGAGCTGTCAGGGTGCTATTTGCGAATCTGTTGGTTCCACAATATAATACTTAAGTATGTAGTTAGTATCATTGCTTAAATTCATCATGACATTGCATCTGAATATGATTTATTTTCCAAAGAACGCTTTTATAAACGTTGGTTTGTAAAAATGCACACTGCCTTCTGAGAGATCGTCCTGCTAATTTGCCTCTGAAAATGAGGATGTAAAGACAACTCTCTCAAAAAGAAATTCATAGTTTATCATCACCCTGATGTAAATGGTGATACAGTGAGTTAGAAAGAAGGGAGATTTTGGCAAAAGTCACTTTCTTATGGTATTTTGTAGTAACAAATGAGTATATGTCCCAAAAGTCTATAGTTAATGAAACATACTCATCACCACCTGCTTTCCCACAAGCACAGAAAGCTTAGTCAGTTTAATTTTATTGAATCAGTTTTGTGTAGTGATTGGCTTCCAGTGGATAATAAATCCAACACTCAGCTGAAGAAGTGGAGCAGTGTAGGACCTGCAGTCCCTTAGGACTTTAACTAGGTGTTTGTGGTAAATCTTGCATGGCCAACCTGTTTCCTCGCAGTTCATCAACTACATCATCTCTCTGGCAGGGAAATAGAAATTAAAATCAGTCCTAGTAAATACAATTATTGTTCAGAGATTTTTTTAAATTATGAAACAGATGCTGTAATGAGTGTGATTACATTGTTTCCTGTCTGCACAAAGACATGAGTGACCAGTGGTTGTCTATGCAAAGGAAACCTTGAGTGAAATAAGAACTGTCTCCCACTTGTCCTCCTTTTTTGTGATTTTTCCGTAGGCAAATGCTGGAGGACAGTTTTCAGGCCTCTCTGGAAAAATACTTAAAATACAGGACTTAAGAAAGGGCTGATAGGACTGAAAACATTCAGGCTGTTGCATACTCTCGAATAAAGCAGTTCCCTCTGATAAAACGGATGGTGGTAAATGTGCTAGTGCCACCAGAAGCAAAGAGTTCGACGCTAATTAAGAGTGTCAGATATTGACCTTGTCCTCAGCAATACTACGGAAGAACTTTCCATCTAACTACATTTTTTTCTCTGACCCATATGAGAATTATAGTAGTTCAGATTTCCTCATTTTGTGGTAAGCTACCTGTCAAACTGAAAATGGAAAAGCAGGACTAAATCTATCTGCAATTAAACTGGGACAAAATCAAGGTTTCTACGACTCATAAGAGAATACGCAAGGGGAAAATGAATCTAACTTTGAGAGCTTTGTCTGATTTTTATGAGGGGAGGGAAGAAGGTTTCCCTTGCACTGCTTTCTTATTTAATACAAACATCTACTACCCATACGATATGTTTTATGTCCAAATGACTCTATTCCAGGTACTGACCTTAGGCTACTAAATAGCTTTTTGGTATCCATTCGAATGTTTAAGCAGCAGACATTTTGCACTATCTTGGCCTAGCTGTTCAAGCATATTAATGATTACTTTAGGTGTCAAAGAACAAGTAAAAGCCATATTTTATCTCCGTGCACTGCCTTAACTAGAAAATTATATATACATATTTTCAAAAAACAGTAACAGAAAACAGAAGGTTCTTTCTGATTTAATTGATACATGCGACCTTTCGGGGATTCATAGATACAAAATCAAGCTTAGTCACAGATTACACTGAGCCGTAGTACCTGCATTGACCCACTGAAGAACACGAATTACTAACTTTGACAGCTTCAGATAATTCTGCAGCTTTCTGTCTTGATTGTCAATGACTTAAAATGGCAGGAAGGGAGAGTTCCATGGTCTCTGAGAGGCATTTGATCAACTGAACTTAAGGTATATTGTCTTTCATATGGTATCTCCTCTAGAGTCTGTGAGACAACTGCATTAAGTTTTGAGGCGCCAGCATAACAAAGATGTTGATGAACCTGATTACAGCAAGGGCCACCAAGATTGTTGGTAGCTAGAGCACAGAGTCTGGGCGGAGGGGAGGAGGGAGATGGATTTGTTCAGCTTGGAGAAGAGGTGGCTTTTGGGGACCAGATGGCGGCCTTCCAATGCTGAGGAGGAGGTTACTGAGAAGACAGAGCCACGCTCATTTCTGAGATGCACAGAAGGAGATAGTGATTGCAAACTAAAACAGGGAATGTTCTAACTGAACATAAGGAAAGTCACTACAGGGGATAACGAAGTAGTAGAAAAGGTTTCCCAGAGAGTCTGCAGTATGTCCATCTCAGGAGGTTTTAAAAACCTAACTAAACAAAGCCCGGAGCATTCTGTTCTGAATTCAGTATTGACCCTGATTTGAGCAGGAGGCTGAACTTCTGACATCCCTTCCAACCAGAGTGATTGTATGTTCTCTGTGATGAAGGAAGACAGACATTTCACCTTCTCATGCTCTTCTCCCTGTGGGCAAAACTTGGAGTGGTCACAGAAAGTATTATGAAAGTTTTAAAAGTTTAATGCATAAGTCTGTGTACTAGACTCCTCTGCATCTAATAAACTTTGACATTAAAGCTGCATGTGGTTTATAAAGGAGCTATCAGAAAGTTTAGGATTTCTCAGAAATTGTTTTGGATGCCTGCCATAACTGGCATAGCGTTACTTTTTTACTGTTGTTAGTACTCTGTGTTTGCTTCTACTACAATTGTAGTAGAACTGAATTTTCAGCCTTTCTTGTAAATCTTTCAGAATTTCAAGGGCAGGTGCTAAACTGAGGAGTTGAATCACTTCATATCACAGTCAAACACCTAATCAGTTTAAGATTCCTTTGACAATTATATTTAGACCATGGGGTTAAATATCAGGGGTGTATATCTGATGAGGGTATTGATTGCTATGTCTTAAAACTATTATGACATATTGATAGAGTGTTTTCAAATGCCATAGAAATAATTTCACTGAAGTCAACAGAGATACAAAGATTTATCTTAGCTGAGGATCTGCAGACATAAATAAATTTTGTCCTCATTTGATTGCTGTCAAAATTTTATGTTCTTGTTAGTTAGAAGGTAGTCAATCTTGAATGTCCCAACCAATAGAAAACTTTAGAAAACTTTAGAAAATGTTATGAAATCCATGACTGGATGCTGTGTTTAACTAAATGGATACCCTTGAGTCTGGACTATGCATGGCCCCATCCATCTGTAAAAGCCAGCAAGAACATGTCTTGTTAGGTTTCTCCAGCTGCAGGCAGCCACAAATCTTGGCTTATTAGGAAAGAATTCTCAAAATGCATTTTTTGGAAACTATGTAGTCTTCTTGCTTTTGCTTCTTTTAATCTCTCAGGGTTTGGGGTTTTTTGTTTTGGTTTATTTTTTTTGGCTTTTTTTTTTAAAGTGCTGTAATCACTATATGTTATAGTGATTTGTAACCAAAGCCAAATGAGTTTGGGTTTTTTGTTTTTTTTTTTTTTTTTTTTCACTGTGTTACCTCAGAACCAAGTGGAGATATTTACGTGTTTAGTCAAGGTGATAAACAGTAAAATCTTTCTCATCTCGCACCCAGCAGATGAAATCTTTTCAGGACTTTTAAGGAAGGTATTTTCTCAGTGTTTTTAGTTTTTATTATATGTAGATGGCTTAAGCTCAGTCCTGTAGAATTAAAATAACTATAGCTCCCATCCCAAACACTGGCCACTCTGAGTTTCAAATTGTGGGTTTTATTTGGGAATTTTAATGTAAACATTTTATTGTGTGGCTCATTAGTTGGTTTCTTTCCCTGTAATTGAAACCTGGAGGAAGATAAATGATTCTGCCCTTAATGGCTGAAATAAGGTAGAACCTGAATTTTTCATATATCTGGAGATGTAAAAGCAGTTTGAATGTTCTCTTTTTTTTTCATTGCAGTATTTTGTGTATAAAGCCACTGTTCAGCCATGCACCCATGTGAAACCTAGACAGCTCTAAATGTGACTGTGTCGAGTTACTGGAGCTCATCCAAATGCAGAAACTTAATTGGCTTAAGTTTCCACAAAAACAGCATAGCATTTTAAGTGGAAGATTTTTAATCATTCTTCCTGCTGCATATTATCTGTCCAGTTACCATCAAAAATACCTCACATATGAAATATTTCGTTCCATTGCTAATGAACCTAGCAAAAACCAGAGCAACATTTCATTTCAAACATCTTATTAATATTAGTTTGTTTAGCATTTCTATTAATTGCAGTGGTAGTCATACTTCGTAAATTTGTGTATGGCAGATGGTCCTTCACATGGTGTTTACTGTGTTTTAGGACTAACCCAGTTACTAAAACAATTTGTTACTGGAAGAAAAAATACAATAATAATAGATGAAACATTTTTTGCTTCATCCATACTTCCTTTACAGTTTCTGTGAATGAGCAAAACTGATACTGTTTGAACTATCCATTATTTTTCAGACATCAATGAGAGGTCATGAGAAGATGTGTAAACAGCTTCTGTTGACAACTTCTTGCAGACTGAACAAAGCATTTACAAAAAGGTTGTAACTATTTTTCTACAACAGCTAGATGTGGAAGAAAACAAGTCTTGGTGAGTTAGCATGGAAAGATACTGGACTGTTGTATACCTCCGGGTGCTTCTCAAGAAGAAGTTACCATTTCAGGAAACCAAATGATGTTAACTCTCATGTATTTGCTATGGGCATACCTGGAAAATGAACTCTTGCTTTCAGGAAACTGTTGTATGTTCCTTTTTTCTTTTTATTTGGAGATGGATCCAGAAAGGGGAGAAAAGAGTAGAAAAGAAAAATTCTGCGGGGCTTGGAAGCAAAGCTACATCTGGACTCAGACTTTAGGTTTCTCAGAGGCTGTTTTGGGGCCTTATGTTATAAGCCTTTCTTATTTTCATAGATCAGTCTTGTTGGGTTACATGTGTGTTAGACTCATATAACGGCAAAGACTGTGTTTTCAGGGCTTTGTCCTGTTTTTCAGATAATTTTATTAGTTTTTAAGCTGGTTAAAGTCTGCTGTACAAACAGTATAGAAAAAGAGAAAATGTATAAAGGTGAGTCTGAATAGTGGCTATCGTGTATGTCAACTACAGAAGTGGGAAAATCGTGGGCCTTTCTCATTTTCCTATCCCTCCTTTTCTTCCTTCACAAACACAGATGTGATGTCCTAATCCTGTTGGAACACCCTAGTAACAGAACTACTATTCGTAATTCACAGTGACGAATCAAATGCACCCGGAGAGACAGATGATGTTTCTGTTCTTGTAAAATATTCTCTCTCAAAAAGATAAATGCCCACTTAAGAGCCAGATCTTACATACTGTTTGCTCAGCAGTGACACAGAGCAGCAGGAGGAAAAATCATGCTAATCAGGAACACCTGAAAGTTACTCCCTGCCTAATTCTTACCTAGGCATTTGATTTCAATAGGACTTATGTACAAAAGGCCAAGGTATGTGAAGGTTTTTAGTACTGGCCTTATTTTTCTTCCTTTAAAATCAATGTAACTCCAGTAAAGGCTTCAACAGGATCAGCTGTAGGTCATGACAAGTGGTTTTGAAAATCTTAACTGTTAATTTCAGCAGCTCATAGCTGAAGAGTGACATAGCTGCAGAAAAGAGTATATGTAAAAAAATGATTGCTCTTTTAATGATAGTGTTGTTTTAGCTGTGGTGATCTAAGGACAGACAAGAGACAAAGTATATATAGAAATTATGTCTCTAATTAGACCAGGTAATTTAGCATAAAAAAATGCACAAACGTGAGCACTGTGAGCACTTTCTTGAGATAATTTTAATAATAGAAGATTTAGAAGAGTAGATGTTAACTGTTAGAGTATTACGTAATATATTCAAGGGACAAAAGAAAGTTTTCAGACACATGAAGTCTGACAAAGAAGTAGCAAATTCCTGGCTAAAATAATTTAGAACAGCACTTGGGATGTGTTTTCATCATCTGTTGAAGCCTCTTGATGACTGTGCTACTTCTGGGGCAGGTATTCCTTGTTTATGTGACTGTGGGTGTAGACAGTCTTTGTTTTGTCAAGAAGATGGTGAAGTTAATCAACTAGACAGATTTCAGTGAAAAAGGTTAAATTAAAAGAAAGTTTCTGGAACATGGAGTGCCATGAGGGAGAGAACTGAAGGCTATTATCCGTCTTAGAGCAAAAGAAATTTATAATTAGCGTCTGTGAAATGGGCAAGTCAGCAGAGGTTTGGGAAAGACTGTAAAAGATCATAAAGTAAACGTCTTGACTGAATTGGTGTGTTTGGTTTCAGCAGAAGTGTGAATTTTGTTTAACAAGCTCATCTTTTTTGTATGTCTTCCCTGAAAATCAGGTTGAGAGGTAAAAATAGAGTGCTACTTTTGAGAGAATATTGCATAGGATTAGGATATCATTATCTAAGTCTTCCTCTAGATTGCCAGTGAAGACTGAGTTGCTAAAGGCACCATAGTGGTTGGCATTAAGCTCAATGAGAGTTGACAGCGTGCCCTGGCAGCCAAGAGGGCAAACCGCATCCCGGGGTGCATCACACACAGCATCACCAGTTGGTCAAAAGAGTGGATTATCCTGATGTATTCAGCATTGGTGCGGCCTCACCTTGAGTACTGTGTGCAGTTCTGGGCCCCACATTTTAAGAAGGATGTGAAGGTCCTTGAATGTGTCCAGAGAAGGCCAACAAAGCTGGTGGAAGGACTGGAAGGAATGTCCTGTGAGGAGTGGCTGAGGACTCTTTGAGTTTGTCTAGTTTGGAGAAAAGGAGGCTGAGGGGCAACCTCATTGCTCTCTACAGCTTCCTGAGGAGGGGAAGTGGAGACAGAGGTGCTGATCTCTTCTCCCTGGGATCCAGTGACAGGATGCATAGGAATAGTTCAAAGCTGCGCCAGGGAAGGCTTAGACTGGATATTACAAAGCCTTTCTTTACCAAGAGGGTGGTCAAACACTGCAACAGGCTCCTTAGAGAGGTGGTCAATGCCCCAAGCCTGTCAGTGTTCAAGAGATGGTTATGGTTGGAGAAACCCACAACAACTTATTGTTGTTAGACAATTATTCTATCACCCAGTGACCCCTCCCCATGCAGGAAGGGGAATCAGGAAAAAACAAGGAAACCCGGGGGTTGAAATATAAACAGATTTAATGATGATTAACTTTAATAACACTAACAAACCAATATTGATCCTGATAGCAATATAAAATCTACAAGAATTATACTCGGCCAATTCTATCAGTAGGATGCTGTGCACTCCCAGCAGTGGACAGTGAATGTGGGACACTGCGAGCGCTATGGCTTCAGGAGGAAGGGAAAGGCTCACAGGTCTGGCACTGGGACAAGAAGTTCTCAGAGTGGAGAACTCCATCAGGGAGAGAGCAAACTTCACAGCAAACTTTCTAATTTATATTGACAGGGACGTCCATGGTATGAAATAATCCTGTTGGGCAGCTTGGGTCAAATGCCCAGGTCTCACTCCTCCTCATCCTGGCACCTGGCAAACTCGAAAACACCACATCTTGAAACCCACACAACACAGCTAGCGATAAAGTAAATATTTTCACAAATTCAGACACTAGAGTCTTCTAAAAGTGCTGGTTTCCGACGTACTAAAAGATAGATTAGTCCTGTGTCATTAAAACCAGGACAGAGGCATTTGGACAATGCCCTTAATAACATGCTTTAACTTTTGGTCAGACTTGAAGTGGTCAGATAGTTGGACTAGATGATTGTTGTAGGTCCCTTCCAACTAAAATGTTATTCTATTCTATTCTATTCTATTCTATTCTATTCTATTCTATTCTATTCTATTCCATTCCATTCCATTCCATTCCATTCCATTCTATAAGACCATTCTGCTGTCACTCACTTAGTTTAATAGTCAAAAAATTATAAAAATTCTTAAGGCAATCAAGGCAGGTAATCTAGTTAATGCATCGTATTTCGTGGTGCACTTCAGGACCTTGCTATATGTCCAGAAAATATGTGAGAGGGCCTTTAGCCCTGCAGCTGCCTGAAAAAAAGCTTATAGTTTCTAAGGGTCTAATGAACTTAAGCTGACAAATGGAAAGTGTTACCCTGACCACATAGGGTACTCTTGAGAGGTTTCTTTTGCTGCTTAGTGCAAAACCTAGCCAGCAGGCTGTGTTGTGTTTTGGGTCCTACCTCCTACCTGGAATTTTTGCTCCTATCTCACCTACTCAGGACATTGTACAACCTAGCTTGTAGCCTGGGACGTCTCACTTCACCCTTTAGATGTTGCATTTCCTTCCACAATGCATCTGTGATGTCAGGCTTTTGTCATTGCACTTGCTTTACTATGAGTACCAGGAGCTCTAATTGTCTGTGTCTCACTTTCAGATCTGACATTTGACGACAGAAGTGTGATATTTTTCATGGAGACAGTCACTTCTTGCTTCAACAAATATTTGAAACTGCTGTGCTTAAGCTCACAGTAATTAAAGACAATCCCAGGCTGGGAAAAAAAAAAAAAACCAAAACAAAAAAACCAACCCAGAAAAATTTGTGCTGGCAAATTCTACGAAATAGACCTTTGCCAGGGCTGCAGGAAAATAATACCAGAATAATTTAAACTGTCTGTTCTAATCAGTATTCAGGTTACATTGATCTTGTATTTGCTGGAGAAAGGCTCCTATTTGCATAGCACTTTCAGTGCTTTGGCTGTATTCATTGGCCGACTGGTGGAGTTAGCCCATAATTGTAGTGTACTAAATTTTCACTTCAACATTTCAACAAATACTAACGGAGTTTTAAGAAGAATATGTAACTCTCAGTCCACCTGCCTCTAAATTACATCTTGATATATCTTTTTTCAAATAAACAGCGCTGAGACAACATGAATTTCCCCTATTTTAGATTTGAGTTGAACTTAATCCCATTGCTATTTGACGACAATGTTAGTTAAAGCAGTAATCCAGCCTTCTGTTACTTAGGTTTTGCAAATTTTCCTTTTGTGAGTAACCTAACAGGGGCGTCCTCCCCACACCTACAGGGAGGTGATTGGAGAGACAGAGCCAGGCTCTTCACAGCTCTGCGTGGTGGGCAGATGAGAGGCAGTGGGCAAAAATTGAAACAAAAAAATGTTCAGGCTGGATATAAGGAGAAACTTTTTCACTGTGAGGACAGTGTAGCAGTGGAGCCAGGATACAGGCTGTACTATCTCCATCATTGAATGTTTTCAAGTCCTAACTGGATAAAGCCCTGAGCAACCTGATCTGAGCTAGGAAGTGGCCTTGCTGTGGGCAGGAGGTTGGACTGGAGACGTCCTGTGGCTCCTTCTTAACTGAATTTCCTATGACCTTGTGATTGCTATGAAATCCCTGTGGTAGCAGAGCATCTTCCCTGAGATGCCTTAGGCTTCATTCAGTAGCAAAATCTTGGAGTGTCTGCATCAGACCCTATCTAAACCTGTAGCTCCCTTTCTCCTAGGCGAGAAAATCTAACTTCTTAGTTGGGAAGAGGGACAGAGTAGGGTGGCAAAGAGGACTGAACACTTGCTAGGCTTACCATATCTTCTCTTCCATTTCACTGTCATTAGGGGACTTTCAGCTGCAACATTTTCTCTTAAAACTTTGGCATAGTTGATTCACTTGTGGCTACATTGCCAGGAAACCTTAAGCCAGTCTTTTCCCTCCTTCTTTCCTACAAAGAGCTGGCAAATAGGTTTGCTCAGTCCTGTGAATTTGGGGCTGGCTGAAGAGGAGTCTTCTGTTGTACAGCAGTTTGTCTTGCAGCTTTTTGTGTCTTTTTTTTTTCCTGTGCTGGAATAGGGATGAAGGCCCAACTTGATCTTTTAACTTTTCTGAAGCCAAAATGGGGATTCGAGGATTTCTATGAGCTGTTCTACCACTGACTGGGTAGAAGGAAATAATGTAAATGTAGACTGGTGCTGGGGAACAGAGAATCAGAGGCCTTTTTGTCCTTTCCTCTTTTCCTAGGAAAACTTGTGGTCTTTTGCTCTTGCTTTCTGAGCATTACCAAGTCTGATGTTACTTGCAATATCCACTAAGTTTTACAGTTAATGCTTTGCTGCAGTTCCAGTCCCAGAGAGCAATATGTGGCATTATAATTTATACTAAAGCTAGGAGAATGCTAAGTGAAACGCTGAAAAAGCACAAGTAGCTTGACTCTTTTGTCCAAACTGGAGTATTACAATCACAAATTCCAATCATATTGGAAACATAATGCTGCATTTGAAATCCATTTAGGAGTGAAATGAGAGGGAGGGACACAGGATAGCCTACTATTTGGCAGTGACACCCAATTCCTGCATCATGGTTACTTGAAGATAAGTCCTGATGGATATTCTCATCTGATTTTTCTCCTAAAAAGGGGAAATCACTCTTAGATATTTTGTAGGTTAACAGTTACAGAAACATCTTTATGTAGACTTTTTTTTATCCAGCAGATTTTGGAGTGTATTTTTCTCAGAGCAAAGGTTATTTTTTTGCTGTAGTAGCAATTAATTTCTCAAAGCCTCAACAAAGTGTATTAGACAGTAGCCACATATTCTTAGCTCTATATCCCTTGGGGTCTGATGGTTTTGTGAATTATTTCTGTTCTCAGAAAGCACATCTTTCTAGGGGTTAGTCCTGTACTGGCCCATCCTGTCTTCTGTAATTTGACCAACAAGACACAAAATTATGATGATGACTCAATGATCTCAAAGGTCTTTTCCAATTTAAATGATTTTATGATTCTAAAATGGAAAGGCAACTGACAGCTGAAGTCACCTCCTGGAGTCACACCTGTTGGGATATGCCTACGCTTAGCAACGTACTGGTGATGAATGGAGAATGTGAAGCCAGTAACAGGGTACTTAAGAATGTACTTAGGGTACTTAGCAGAATTCTGTGTCAGCCAGCAGGTGCCATATGAATTTGATGGATAAAACCAGAGGCACAGTAGGCTGTTCTTAGATTATGTCTCTTGCTTCACTGGAGGAGCATAATAGCATTACCTGCTGAAAGGCAGATATATATGTATTCATAAGGAACAGGCAGTACAATTTTTTGCAGTTGTTCGTAGAAGCACAATTCAAATTTAGGGTTTCTTTATTGTGTTGCGGTATATCCTGTTCTGTTCCATGTTCTTGGGCATGTACAAGTCCAAGCATCTGGTGGTAGCCATGTTAAGCCTCACACAGTCTAAAAAAAAGCTGTATTTCAGATTGTGATATGTATACAGGTGGTTTGCTGTACCAAATAAATCAGCGTTTGCAGCGGTTGTCTCTTATATGCATTGGCACTGGTGTGGTCCTCACAGACCTTGAAGCATTTCATAATAGGTAAACAATGCTCTAACTGTGCTTGCTTCTTTCCCCAATACATTGCTTACCAGTACACCTCAGAAAAGTGTGGTGGTGTTGACTTTGGTTTTTTCCATGAGAGAGTAATGATTGTGACTTGATTTTTCATTTTGGTGATGGAGAAATTTCAAAATAAAAAATAATTTCAACTAATTTTGGGGCACTTAATGTCTTTTTTTTTCATTTAATATTTCAGTTTACCATTCTCGCTATTTTAAATTTTCAGGACTTCTGCTGACCCCACTCACTCTTTTTACTTTTCTCCTTTTTCCCCACCAGAAAAAACTTGTAGAGGTTTGAAAGGAAAAATATAGGAGAAACCTTACAGTTCTCTGTAAATTTTCAGTGGCTTCAGAATGAAATAAAACAATTTTTGTGTTTCATCTCAGAAAAAGTCCAAAGAGCATAGTTGTTCAGACGGGAGGAATGTAAAACTAGAATTTTTAAACAGGACCAGAAAAGTGCAAAACGGAAAATGCATTGTTAAAACTATATAAGCTTTCTTTAACTAAAAATTAGCTCTGTCTCTTCCTATACACAAATGACTGTTTTATCCAAGCTATTCTCATATGGAGGACAAGTTCTACATTTGGATAAAGAAGCAGGGCCAGATTCTCATTTTAGGCCTATATGTTAAGTATTTTGCTATGACATTTTTTAAAGTTAGAAGAGTGGAAAAAATATTACAAGTAAATACTCATCCTAGCTGTAGTTTTCACTAAAAATAAACACTGAAAATAAGACAGTTTATTTATTGAAGCTGTAGAAACAAGTACTCATAATCTGGTTTAACATTTATTTTGCTCTCTTACGCTAACAAACATGAGCAATTGGAACAATTCCTGTTAAACTGGGAAATAATAATGGCAGTTTAACCACTCAAAACATAGCTAAGATTACACAAATGTTTCAAACTAGAACTGTTATTATGTCTCCTACTCTGTTCCTTACTCTTTGCAGCTAACAGAGAAGGACTTTTATCCCTGGACATCCCTGAGTCCTGGTGATGTGGACAGCCCATGGAGGAACAGCTCTTCTAGAAGAGATGTAGACAGAGACAAGATCTTAAATCCACCTGTGGGTCCACTGTCCCCACTCTGTTCTGTTCCCCGGACTCTCCCTGTTTCATGTTTCATCAACAATTGAAATTAAAGTATTTGCGGCAATGGCACACAAAACAGAGAACCTGCACAGGTGTAAGAGGTGGGTAGGTAGGAAAACACAGTTTTACTTTGTAAAATGAGTTTGTCCATTCTGGGCATCTTGGGGATAACAAATCACCAAGATACTTTTTACTCTAGAAAGAATTGTGCTTTAAAAACAGAAGCTTGTCTCTCAGAGGGATATGCTACAGTTATTAAGGCACATTTGTATTACACAGTGCAAAACAAATCAATAGTGAAAGATTTACCCCCTTCTTTGTGTTTCCCCATTGCTTTTCCCCCCTAATTCAAGAGGAGTTGAAGGAAAGCAGTTGTTACTTCAGTAACCTATTTTTAAAACAACTGAAGAATAATTTTTAATTTGATGGGAAAACTGTAACAAAGGAGAAAACTTTAAAAATGTTTCTTTGGCTTTAAGTGTGATATGTGTGTAAAGGCCTCTTCATTGTTCTGATGGTTTACTGGGTCATGCCTGACCTTTCCAAGGTCTTGCAGATATGTTAGCTGGACCTTCAAGTACAATTAGAAACTGCTAAATGTAGTACTCAATGTACGGATTATCTGCTAATAGGACTCTTCTGAAGTCCCAGACCACAGGAATGTGAACAGAGACTTTTTATATGGGTCACCATAACCTCACTGCAGGCATCTCAGATACCACTAGCATCTATGTTAATAATTACTTTGACATCTGGCAATAGTGACAAGTAAAGCTTTCAAAATACTGAGACCTGATATTCTTAACAGCTGCATCAATTAGTATGACAGGGCTGGAATATCTCTCCTGGTGTGTACCATGACTGCTGACTCAGCAGGGCCCTGATGTTTCTCTGGAGGTGCTGGCCGAGGAGACACCTTTTCCTGCTGCTCCATGCACAAAGAGCTCCACGGGCTCTTGCATGAGAGCAGGCTTGACTGCAGCGCAACAGCATGAGCAGCAGGCAGGCATACTGCGGTCATACTGGCATTTTACCTTTCATGGCATGTAAAATAGAGCAGAAATATTGAGAACTGCATGTGAGTAGGAAAAGGGAAGTGTTGTACCCTGGCTACCTTTGTTTTGCCAGAGCAACTGTTAATGTGGGTGAGGTGCTCTTACAGCTACAGACCATTCAGCATGGACCTATTTTTTTGGTGCACATTGATAATTCAGATTTTGTTGAGGAAACTCAGCAGGAGGAACTCCTCCGTTTGGTGGGCCATGGGCCTGCAGCACGTCCTCCTGCCCAGCTGAGGCTGGAGGACCACCAGTTCCACGCTCCCAGACACTTGATGGTCATGTGTGGCTGTTTCTTAGACAAAACTGTGTGACTCCAGCAAAGTGGTATTTTATGAAGCTGCAACTTCTGGGATCTTCACTCGTTTGGACAGTAGGAACCTGAATCTCCATTTGCTTCATAGACAGAACTTCATGCATGAAAATGCTAGGGTTTGTTCCCTCCTTCTTCTTTGTTTCATCTATGTATTTCTTTTGTGTAATGTTTAAATGTTGTCTTCAGAAGTTTGAAAAGATTTTCACGTAGATAGCCCAAAGATTTCCAGAGGGTTTCTCATAACCTAGTAATACCTATCTAATGACATATTTTGCACACATTGTCTCCTACTATATGTAGGAAGAATTATTTCCAAGAAATTCTGTCTGCTAAACATTCTCCTGTTTCTTTTGCAAGAATTTTTTTGCTGTCTGGGACACAGGAATCTGAGTTGTCTCATGCACTGGCCCAAGAGGCAGACTAAACCATGAGAAGTGGCTGTTCTTTGTGGGAAATAAATCCATAATTGATCCTGATTATAGTGCCCAACTGTGGAAGCCACCCAAGAAGAAAGACACGTGGCTCCCAGCCCTGGACATAACAGCCTACTGGCCACGAATTCTAGGTTTTGAGTGGAGACTTGAGTATCAAGAAGAAAAAAACCTCCTGGGGACCTAGTTGCAGACTGAACAGCATGGGAGAAACAAAAGCACATAGATGAACTTTGACATCATTTCCTCTACCACTGGAGAGCATATGAGAGCAAATATTCTGACAGTTTATCATAACGCCTGCTTTCCTGCAAGGGCCCTATCCTATGGTTCGTCATTCAGAACGTATATGTGCTAGTTTGCTCTGAGATGGGGCAAGGGAATCTTGGGCAGAGCTGGATGGCTATTTCCATCTCAGGATCTTTACAACCAGGCAGTGCAAATACACGTTGCACCACGTGAGGCTTCTCTCACCACATGCAATGCCTGGAGGTCAGTGCATGCCTTTATGCCCCGTGCTAGGACAGGAAAAACAAATCATTAGCATGATGTTTCAGTAATACTGCAGCAGCAGGGCGTGCATTATGCCTTTTGGCTTTGTGCATAATTTGCCACCAAAAAATGGTGACAATGATCTGGGCCACAGGGGTGGTGAGGAGCAGGCTCAGGCTGACGGCCGCCGAGTGTGAGCAGGGCTGTGCCGTTCTGTAGGCTGCTGGCCCCATGCAGGCTGGACAAAAGCCAGCCCTCGCCAGTCTGCGGTTCTCTCCCCGAAGCAGATGCCAGGGACTGCAGACACAATCACTGCTGGGGCAGAGGTCTTGCTAAGTTTAGGCGTAGGTCTTGTGTAGCTCTGCCTTGGTCTGACCCTGAGTAGGTGGATGGGGTAACATCCTCGATCAGTCTCCAGCCTGCCGGCGAGAACAACTTTCCTATTTTTATACCATAATTATAGGAGACAGTCAGGTCCATAGCTGAATCCTCCTTCTCTTTGCTTTCTTCGCTTTTTAGTTGGAGTAGAAAAATAAGCCTTTTGCTATTATCTTCCAGGACAGACAAAAGAGGTCATCGGTTTCTTTTAATTCTGCAACAGCTGTTTTAGTTACTGCCTGGACCCCTTCCCTCCTTTTCTTGTGCAGCTGTATTTAAGTTACAGAGGAACAGATAATCGATGTAAGGTTAAAGCCTAAAAATACTCTGCATCCAAAAAATGATCAGAGGACATGGGTTACCTGTGGACAAAAAAGGTTACTTAGTTAAAAAGGAGAAGTCTCTGGAACAGTGTGAGACCTCCATCTATTCCCACTTGCCCTGCTGGTATGGGAAACCAAGCTGGTGGTGTTGACAGGTCACCTATGGAATACAAGGACACTAAGTGTTTGAACAGTTAATTGAAGAAGTATTATGAGCTTTCTTAAATTGTTTGTTGATATTGCTGTTAAGGAAAAAGAAAATCACAAATCTGAATGCCCTTTCAGTTAATATTAACCATCTGTCTGATTTGGTCTGCTCCTTTTCTGGCAGGACTTTCACTTTTGTGGTTCTTTTTCTTTTCTTTCTGATTATGAAGCAATCCCCAGGGGCATGTTAGAAATCACCACTATAAATGCTGACAATTGTTCTGGGGTTAGCTTCAAAGTCTTGTAAAACCCACAATGTTAAATCTACGTCTGAAGCTGGCATGGTCACTGGCTCCAAATGACTATTTTGTGTGCAAGTTGCCCTCAGTTGTGAACACCCTACGAATTCTTTTAACTCAGGAATGCTTGTCAGATGCAAGTCAAAACTCAGACTTTGGGACACCACTCCTAAGGGGGGGGGTTAGTTTGCCAAGGACCCGCTGAATACAGTGGGGTGGCTGGAGATCCACAACCGCAACTGGTGAAGGTGGAGGAGGGCAGAGGTTCTTTCTACCAACAAATGGTTTCCCTGAAGATAACCAGTGGCGCAAATGGTAAATGGTTGTCACAGCTGTACACAAACTGATTGGAAGGCAAAGGAAACAATGTGCAAGGCTGTTTTGTGGATGGATTAGCGCTCCTGCCTAAAAGACCTGACTTGTTTTCCATGTTATTCTGCCTGCCTGGGTTTCACAGGCGTTTGCTCTCTTTTATTTCTGACTGGATGAGAGTAGAACATGTCTCTTGTGTGCAACTTTTAGTCAAAAAGAAAACTTCAACAGTGTGTATAGGAACAAGAACTGGGTTTAAGTTTGCATCCTAGTGAACTAGCAGGTGTTTTGCCTACAGCTGATGTGATACTCTGAATGTGAATCTATATACTGTTGAAAGAAAAAGGAGGATGCTTTTTAATCTAGTGCTACAGGGTTTTTAAGGTATATTAGAAAATGTAAATCACAAACCTATTTAGGAAAAAATGCACGCTGAGGTAAAGAAAATAACCTATTCACACAGTAATTAATTTTAAAAATACTGGTTTTTTTCTGTTCTGAAACTAGAAATCTTTATCCTCTGCTGTGATGTTGAGGATGAGATGAGGTAAGATGCCTTTCATAAGCATTATGCATTTATTACCTACTGGTCCTTTGCATCTTTCTTGGAGCATGATTTTTATGCACAGGTTGTCTATGCTAGGACCTCCGTTGTTTTTTGCTGCCTTTTCAGTATCACCTCCACTGTATGCCAGAGAAAAAAATTAATAAGCATCTTTTTTACTGTGCTTGGATGTTCTAGTGGCTGACTGAAGCTTTTTGGTGCTATGGAGACTACCTTTCTATTTCTAGTGTCAAATAGCAGTGAACAAAGTAGAATAAAAGGTAACGTGCTCTTTGTTTCTCACATAGTCTTCAAGGATAAACAACTTTTCAGTTTGCAGCATCTCTAGGTGACTGAAGACCTTCGCCTGTTTCCATTAATATCAAAGGAAAGTCTGTTTCTTCCTTTAGTGGGAGCATAGCTCAGTCATTAAGGGCAGTTTTTTGAAACCAGTGTCTGATCCTCTTTTGTTTTGTCTTTTTACTTTTTCCTCCCTATGTCTATTATAGAAATTAACTACGTATTAATATTGTATTAGTCTCTGGTCTTTTACTACATTCATTTTCTATTTACAACATTCAGTGTGTAGGTTTGGCACACTGGAACCATCCATGGAAAGACTTAGTTAATAATATTCAGAGAATATTACAAACAAAACCAGGGAAATATATCACTTTGAGACAGACTGAAGTAGGCTGACTACTTAATTCTCTCTGTGCCAAGATTTTCAGAAGTATGTTTATTGCAACACTGGTGTTTTTCTCATCTATTTTCATCAAGGGGGTTTGAATCTTCATTGAACTGCATATAAAGAAACATGAATGGCTCATTCTTTTTTTAAAAGCAGGAGATTGTGTAAAATGTTAGTATTGGACACAATGTGTTACCATAGCAAAGTCAAACGTGACTGAATCTCTAGTGCTTGACAGAGTGTAATAGGGTTTCTGTTATTTATGCATGTCAAACTTTAGTTTCCAGTTCTAACAAATTCATGTAATTCTAGTTCTGCTTTGAATTAGCAAAAATCAGAGCTTTCCATTCTACTCTCATTTGGTAATAACACTGGCAATTAAGGAATAAGACACCAGCCACAAAGAAAGAAGCAGTTCCTGCCTTAATGAGTTTGTGGTCTGAATTCAACAGGCCTGATGGTCACCAGCTGTGTTACAGCATTGTACTTGTATTTTCTTCTTACATTGAACTTCCTCATGAAATGTAGTTCCACTTGCTTGGGGAGGCTTTCTCCTAGTTTTCATGAGTGTACTGGAGATCAGAATTAGGATCTATATGTGGCTTATATTTGTATAAATTTGTGAAGACTTATTTACTACATGGCTGTCTTTAAAACCAGATGCTTTCACTACTTCTGCCCACGGAAGTCCCCACTGCTGGTGGTTGTTTGGGAGTTCCTCTTTTTGAAGAAAACTAGCACAGGTAGTTCTTGAGCACCAATGAGTTCAATGCAGAATTTTGTTATGCTTTCTGCATAATGTCTTTCATACAAAAATGATATTTTCTGATGGGTACCACGTTTCCCCACATGTCTGCAGAAAGGAACAGCTGCTGCGTTCACACTCATGTTTTGTGTGAAGCTGTCTGCAGCAATAATGAAAAGCTCCTGGCAGGACTGAATCTGAGGCTGCCAAGCAGGAAAACTTTGTTGATTGTGGCATACCTTTTTGGCGTAGATGTGCACATGGCTTTTCCATCGAATTTCTGGCTTCTTCAAAATGAGACAGCTTGTCTCAGTAGAAATATACCCACTTTGCATATGCACTGTAGCTTTTAATAACCATTTTACTTTATTGCTGCCACATCCATGCCAAGTACTAAACTGGCCATGATCTTTTTAGCTCAGCTCAGACTTGTCAGCATCTTTACATGGCATTAAACCTTTAAACATGGTTAATTTTTAATTTAACTCACTCCTTACTTTGGAATGCTGGACATTTTATCTCCGATTCTACAGGCTCTGCACGTATTATGACCAAAGCCTGCAAGCGTTTACAGTGCCTACTACTATAGTGAAAAAATACCATAGTGTCTCCTTTAATATACATACACGTAACCTAATCGGAATTGCAGTGCATAGTCAGTCCATGACTAGAAAATATGTCCTTTTAGAGCAGGAAGATGCAGTGTCTTCAGAGCTGGATGCAAACACAGGCCCTGTGTCACATTTTCTACGCCTATATTCACAGCAGGAGTATGCTATATGATTCCTGTTGAGTTGAGCAGATAACTTTTAGCAGGGAGACAACAGCACACTATACTTTGGTGTACAGGAGCGTAAGGAGTTAATCTAAGCCTTTTATTTTCAAAGGAAATTTGTTCCTTTGGGTTTTGGGTCACACTGGAACCATTCTCTAGGGTGGGGTTTTTTTGTGTGTTCTCACTTGCACTCCCACACTGTGCTTTCTGGAGACTTTGTATTGAACAGGAACCTGTGAAGACTGCTCTTCAAGGTCAGCATCTCATACCTTTGAACCGCCTGACGCCATGTGTCACTAAGGGCTCCACAACTGCGGTAAGAAAATGCAGTGATTGCTAATTTCTTATGAGTAAGCTTCTGCAGTCCTTGCTCAGGTCCTGATTCTTGTCCTTCTGTTTCATTTGGGTGGCTGTTTGGCTGGCTAGTGTAAGCAAGAATAAATGAAGTCCTGGTGTGTTTATTAAAGCAAAATGGCTGGTGGTTTGCCCCAAATCCATAGTGTTGTTTGCATGTAAGTTAGTACCCATGAAGAATTAGGCCCTCTGAAATTTGTGATGATCTTTGTTTTCATCAGTGAGAATTAAAATAGTTGCCCATAAAGGTAAACTCAATTTAAAATGTATTTATTTGAACCTAGTAAAGAATTAATTTCATTTTTTGAAAAGTAACTGTGAAATACAAAGAGGTTATTGATATAATCCTTTAAATGGATACACTTAACATAAGGAAGAAATAATAATATCGCAAGTGTCACACCACTTTCTCTAGCAACAGGTAACTTTACTGTCCTAGAGATGGTAATGCGGAGATAACTGGATAGAGAGGCACCAAACACCCTAAACAGTTTGAAAATAATTTATATTTAGTTGCATACCAAAGAAACAGTGTTAAGTGTTTTCAGTTTCACAGATATGCCTGCAATAATAAAAAGAATGCTATGCCTGCCTCCAAAACTACTTTGAGATAAGTGATATCTTTTCCAGATCACAAGAATTTAGTAACTATATTAAAGGTCCTTTATGTCTAAGGAACCACCTATAAAAAATAGCTACAGTCTGCTCCTCTGATAGTGAGTTTGGTTCACTACTGAACACATGAAAATAGAATTTGCTGTGTGCATTTTTATTGTAACTTCGTAGTGTTAATAAGGTTCAAGCAATTTTCTTTTTTAACCATCACATTTGTGATCTGGAGGCTGTCCAAGTCTTAAATTACAGATAAAACTTGTCAATTTATGATAGTAAAAGCCAAAGACAATATCAGTAGGAATCCCTGAAATGTGAAAGTGCCAAGTTTAGCCCTTGCGCTAATGATCGTTCTAATGCTGCGGCCAAAATATGATCTAGAGAAAAGAAAATGCTGCTGTAGCTGTGCTTGTCCATGGACACAGGCAGAACAATTAAAATTTAACTTTTTCAACTGTACCAGCCGGCTCAGTAAGAGAGAAAAATCTCTACTTGAACATCTTGTACTCGCAGAACTGCATGCTATATAGTCTTAAAAATGTGTGAGATATGTATACTTAATTATTCTTCTGGTTTTAACTTTGGTCACAGAAACGTTAGCTGCACTCAAAAATAGACAGCTTTAGCTTAGAATTTGCCAGTTATTATCATCATTAAATATATAGAAAACTGCAAATTAAAATAAACTTGTTGTAAATGATGGACATGCTTACCTAAGCATGGGATTTGCCCTCAGCTGTGCATGTAAAAAATAAAGCAGACAAAATAATTGTTTAGAAGCTAGCTTCTGTATTGGAAGCTTTACTGAACAGGAATTAACGAAATATATTTTGTTTCATGGTATTTTTTGTGGTGTTTGACTTCATGAAGTTCAAAAAGGAGAAGTACGAAGTCCCACACTGGGGGAGGAAGCCCATCTACCAGTACATGCTATGGGCTGCCCAGCCAGAAAGCAGCTTGGCAGAGAAGGAACTGGGGGTCCTGGTGGACCGAGTTGACCATGAGCCAGTAATGTGTCATAAAATCTTAGAATCACAGAATACTAGGTTGGAAG
>NW_009646460.1:0-1762 GCF_000708025.1 Charadrius vociferus
TCGTCCTCCGAGTCCTCAGCCGGCCGGTCCTCCGACTCCAGCAGGCCCTGGGCCACCAGCTCCTCCTTGATCCGCCCCTCCAGCGACTTGGTGTGGGGGACACTGCCGGGGTGAAGAGTAGCTGCTACCCACCACACACCCTTTGCTGCCCCTGATTTGCCGAGGCAAGGAAGCCACCAGTGTGTTGGTGTTGCAGTGGGCAGCACCGAGCTCCGGGGCCACCTCAGCCACTCACCTGAAGGGCTTGTTCTGGCTGCGGGGAGACGTGCCAGCACCGTCGGCTCCCGAGTCCTTGCCGGCGATCTCAGGAATGGAGGAGTCCTCGACCGGAGAGATGATGTTCTCCTAGTGACGGGAGCAGGAGGGAAGGGTCACTACACAGGGCCACCACGGTGGTGGTACCCCACGGGGCCAGGCCACAGCACAGCCCCGCGGAGCCCACTCACCTCCACAAGAGCCTGCAGGAGACGCTGCGTCAGGGGCCCGAAGGGACAGCCATCCTCCGGCTGCTCATGCTGGGCCTCCGACTTCTTCAGCAGGGCATCGACGTCTGGGAGGAAGCATGAAGGGGAAAAAAACAACCCCAAACACACAGAGGTGAGCAGCAGGGCAGGGCAGCCTCTACCCCTGGGGCACGGGGCCGGGGCTCAGCTCTGCGGTGCGTGGGTGCTCGCAGCCCCTCCGGGCTCCTCACACCGCACAGAGGTGGGTGGGGATAGAGGTACCTTTGGTGTCCAACTCAGTCAGCGGCCCCAGGACGCCTTTCTTCTTGTCAGCAGCAGCCGCTGCGCGGGCTCCATCCTTCTGCTCCTCCAGCAGGTCCTCCTGGGCCCAGCGCTGGGAGTAATGCTTCCCCAGCGGCGGGATCTGTAGGAGCCGGGCTCAGCACAGCTCCCGGAGCCCCCTGCCTCCCCTCCCACCCAGTGCCACAGCATCATCCCCAGGTGGGAATGCTCACCGTGAGGTGCGGGAGGGGACAGAGCTGCTGAGGGCTGGGAGGGATCAGGGAGAGAGGGTAGGGGCCGGGACAAGGGGAGCTCCAGGTGGGGTCCGGAGTTTTTCACCTTGTAATGCTCAGCCTCATCCTCTGGCGGCTTGAGCAGCTCCTCCAGAACTCTGACCTCCTCGTTGGTGAGATCCGCACAGTAGGGCTCCACCGATGCCCAGAACCTGCGAGGGTGGATGAACTGTGAGGGAGAGCTGCAGGGGAGCCCACAGGAGCTGACACGCTTCCCCCATTCTCCAGGACACCTGTTCCCTCGGGCTGGAGGCAGCCCTCGCACCGGCTGCTGCAAGGAAGACTGATGATCCCAATGCCCCCCAACACCACGCACCTGTTTGGAGCATCATTTTTGGGAATGCGGGGCACATCAATGGGATCATCCTGGAACTCGTATTCCTGGATCTTGGGTTGCAGGTTCTTTGACTTGGGCCGGCCGGGGCCAGGCCCAGTCCCATGGCCCCCTTTGCCCTCCAACTTCTGCTTCTTGGGCTTCCCGTGTTTGACAGAGGTGCCCACATCGTGGTCCTTGCTCAACTTCAGGAACCGCCGGTCACCCTTCTTGTCCTGCCAGTCCGTCAGGATCTGGAAAAGAACGATGCCTTGTCAGGTCCCGCACCTGATGCTGGGTAGGGATGGACAGGAGGCAGCCCCTTGACAGGAAGGAGCAGGACGGGGAGCCACCCTAAGGCTGCGCTCCTGGCACCTGGGTCTCAGCCTCCAGGACACGGAGACGGCGGCTGGCGGAGGAGAGCAGCGTCT
>NW_009646460.1:2912-4387 GCF_000708025.1 Charadrius vociferus
GCTCCGCTCCCTGCCGCGGTGCTGCCGGTACGTGCCGGTTCGCTGGGCAGCCCGGGTGCAGCGGGGCAGGCCTCTGCAGCCATCACCTGCTGCCCCTTAGTCACAGGGTTGGTGCCAGCAGGGAGCCGAGGAGCTACATGGAAAAGGGGGATCTAGCTTGGGATCCGCCTTGGGGATGTACAACCAGCATATGGCAGTGTGAAGCAAAACCTCCACATCTCTGTGATCCCTATGGCTCCCCGCTTTTGTGCTCCCCATCTCCATTTCTGACCAGTAGATGCTTGTTTCTGAGTCAGTCCTGCCCTTCCTCTGCTCACAGGAGCAGCAAAGAGCTGCTGTTGCAGCAGCTGATCATCAGCAGAGGAGAAGGTCCTCATCGAGGGGTCCATTAACTCCGTGCGCGTCAGCATTGCGGTGAAGCAGGTGAGGTTGGGGGTGCAGGCAGTGGGCCGGCAGCTCACGCCTGGCGTGGGGGAAGCCTCACTTCCCTTTCCTCTCCCCAGGCCGACGAGATCGAGAAGATCTTGTGCCACAAATTCATGCGCTTCATGATGATGAGGGCTGAGAACTTCTTCATCCTGCGCAGGAAGCCCGTGGAGGTGAAGTGGCAAGGAGGGGGCAGAGCAGCTGCTGGCACTGGGATGGGGCTCTAGTGTGGAACTGGGATGTGGGATCACATGGTGGGTGGTCTGGGTGCTCATCCCCAGGGCACTTCTCTCTTCCCCAGGGCTACGACATCAGCTTCTTGATCACAAACTTCCACACGGAGCAGATGTACAAGCACAAACTGGTGGACTTTGTCATCCACTTCATGGAGGAAATTGACAAGGAGATCAGCGAGATGAAGCTCTCTGTCAATGCCAGGGCCCGCATCGTGGCAGAGGAGTTCCTCAAGAATGTGAGGCTCTGAACCGGGAGGAGATGGGTCCCTTATTTTGGGAGTGGAGTGTGGGGCTCAAAGCCAGGGTGGACCTTGTGCCCAGAGCCTCTCCGTCCCATCTGTGGGGATGGTGGTGACGTTCTGCTCTTGGGGATGGGGGGGGGAGGATGCCCAGGAGTGCTCACACCCCTTTTGTTTGTGAAGTGCCAGCTTTGAGACCCCCAGAGTGCGGTCAGGGATGGCCAGCAGCTATGGGGGATGTGGCTCTTTCACTGGCTGCTGCGATGGGACACCCAGTCCCTGGGGGAGGCAGCAGGAGAAGCTGAGGCTGGAGCTCTGTGAACGGCGGCCACCCTCCGCCTCTCTCCCTGGTGACAGGGAGGGTCAGGGCCGGAGGAGCGCCTGTGGGCAGGGACTGACGGCCGCTTGTCTTCTCTCGCCTTTCAGTTTTAGGCCGTGGTGCAGGACCCCGTGGCTCCCCAGTGCTTGTGCCCGCCGGGCACCGTGCCTGCGCCTGCTCCCGCTCCCCCCGCGGACCCTGGCCGGGCCGGGCAGCCGTGCTGGGAGCAGCCTCCGCTTGCGGCCGAGCGGGCCC
>NW_009646460.1:5424-5762 GCF_000708025.1 Charadrius vociferus
TCCCCCCTTCGGGGCGGTGGAACCAGCGTGGTGGGCAGGCCCAGGTCTCTGCCATCACAGCGGTGCTGGGGTTGGGGGGCTGTGTCCTGCACTAGACCCCCACCTCATCCCCCGGCAGAGCGAGGAGATGGGGACCTGCTTGGCCCCTGGGGGAGGCAGAGCCACCCACACCACCCCTTGCCCTCAGGCTGCTGTGGGACGGTGCCCCAGGGAGAGCAGCACCACGGGGACACAGCCCCCTGGACAGGGGCAGCACTTGGCTCAGGGGCCACTGCCAGAATAGGTGACATCCCGGCTGTCCCCCGGCCTGCCAGGCTCGGGACGAGGGCACCGCGGGG
>NW_009646460.1:6417-6780 GCF_000708025.1 Charadrius vociferus
AGCCAGTGCTGGACCTGCAGCCAGAGTCGGTAGGCTGTGGGGCAGGGCCTTCCCAGGGGACCTCAGAGCCCCCGCACTCCCCATGGCCACCTGATGAGGAGGAGGAGGAAGAGCGATGGAATGAGGACCCCGATGGCATCCACAACCTCATGGTTAGCTGGGGGGGGGGCTGACCTGTGCCACAGCCCCCAGCATCCTTCCCCCGGGACCCCTGGGCACAGGGCACAGCCTGGGGCAGGGGACGAGTGTGGGATGGGGGGGTCCATGCCTCACCCCGGCCCCCTCCCTCCCTCCCTTCCCCAGTCCCGGATGGAGCGGGACCAGGTGACATACTTCATCTGGACCAACCGCTGCGGTGCTGTC
>NW_009646460.1:6848-8258 GCF_000708025.1 Charadrius vociferus
TGGGGCCCCGGGGTGGGGGGGGAGATGCAACAGGGGTACAGGCGGGGGTCCAGCAGTGGCTGTCACCCTTCTCTAAACAGGAGGGGCTGTGCCTCAACCTGCGAAGCCTGCCCTGGTTTGGCCAAGCCGACCCCGACACCTTCTTCCCCCGGTGCTACCGGCTGGGGACTGTGGATGAGTGGCAAGCCTTCATCGGTGAGCTTGGGTCAGCGCAACCCCCTGGGGTTGTCACCCTCCTGTTCCCCCTGCAGCGCTCCCAGTGCCACCCCTGTGTCCTGTTTGGGACCGGGCAGGGATGATGTCGACCCCCCCCTCCCCTGCAGAGGATTTCCGCCTGACGGCAGCTCGCAGCCTGCTCAAAGTGGCCCTGGAGAGGGCTAGGGATGGGCTGGCAGGGACAGAGCAGCGCCCAAAATCTGATGAGGGGCAAGGTGAGTGTGAGGAGTTTGGCCTGGGAGGCAGGGGACAGGGAGTTCGGGGTCAGGGACACACCTGGGGGCTAAGCCACTGCTCAGGGCTGTGGCTTGGGACCCCCTGCTCCCTTCTGCCAGCCCACACTGTGGGTGTTCTGTCCATCCCCGTGCACCCAAAGCCACGCATCCCTGGGGGAGGCTCTGTACCGTGGCCCTAAGGGTGGCACAGCAGGTCCCCAAGAGCCATGTCCCTCACCCCATGCCATCTGCAGCGGGGCCAGGGCCCCCCTTGCCCCCCCATCTGCTGGAGGAGGCCCTCCAGGTCTGCAGGCAGCACCTGAGCAGCCTGGGGCACCAGGACATCGACAGGGACCCCCTGTCCCCACACATGATGGGCACCGACTGGGACCGCTTCCTGCAGGACTACTACCGCGTGGTGCAGTGAGTGCCAAGTGGGATGGGGGGGGACACCACGGCAGGGATGGATGGTGTTGACCCCCACAACGTCCCCCCTGCAGCGAGGGGGCCGGGCTGGCACTGAGCGGGGCACAGCGGGAGCAGTGTCGGGCCCTGCTGCAGCACCTGGCCGGGCAGCTGCCCCAGCTCGGCATGGAGGGTGACCGCAACATCTGGATCCTCAAACCTGGTGCCAAATCCCGTGGCAGGGGTAAGGCCGGGGGGAGCTGGGAGGGGAGGGGCACAGGCTCTCCACCAAGGAGGGGTCCCACCATCACTGTGTTCCCCCAGGCATCGTCTGTGCAGCACGGCTGGACAAGGTGCTGCGTCTGGTGGGGGGCTGCGCAGCGCCCTCGGCACGGGTGGGCGAGTGGGTGGTGCAGAAGTACGTGGAGCGGCCGCTGCTCATCTTCGGTACCAAATTTGACATCCGTCAATGGTTCCTGGTGACAGACTGGAACCCGCTGACCGTCTGGTTTTACCGAGAGAGCTACCTGCGCTTCTGCTCCCGGCCCTTCTCCCTGCGCCGCCTGGACCCGCG
>NW_009646460.1:9312-9701 GCF_000708025.1 Charadrius vociferus
CCCACCCGGGCTGGCACCCGGCGCCTGGCCACCGTGCCCCTGCCCGGGGCAGACGAGCCCCGCTGCGAGGAGAAGGCACATGATGGCTCCCAGGGGAACGCAGAATAGCTGTGACACTGGAAGACACCCCGGAGGGCACAGCACCCTGCCCATCATCCCAGCTGGAGCAACACCAACACAGCAGCACCCAGCACCCCCCCACCCCAGCTGGAGCCCATCGCTGGGTTGGGGCACCCATCCCACACCCCCCGGGGGCTGCAAAACACGTCTGTGACAGGGAGCCCAGCTCTGTCCCTCTGTATGTGGGGGATGTGGGCACAGCCGCGGCTCCGCCTGGGATGGCGACTGTGGGCAGGAACTGGTGCCGCCGCGGCAGCGCCGCATCAGGG
>NW_009646460.1:12415-12911 GCF_000708025.1 Charadrius vociferus
TGGGCGGGGGGGAGTCCCCCTGGCAGGCGCTGACGGCCCCGCGCTCTCTCCCCAGTGTGTCCCTCAAGTCGGAGATCAAGAAGCTGATCTACACGCACGTGGGCATCTGGCTGCTGCTGCTGGCCCAGATGTGTGTGGGGCACCTCAAGCTGCTGCCCCATGACCAGGTGGCCATGCCCTACCAGTGGGAGTACCCCTACCTGCTCAGCATCCTGCCCTCCCTCCTGGGCCTCCTCTCCTTCCCCCGCAACAACATCAGCTACCTGGTGCTCTCCATGATCAGCACCGGCCTCTTCTCCGTGGCTCCCCTCATCTACGGGGCCATGGAGATGTTCCCCATGGCGCAGCAGCTCTACCGTCATGGCAAAGCTTACCGCTTCATCTTCGGCTTCTCGGCCGTCTCTGTCATGTACCTGGTGGTGGTGGTGGCTGCCCAGGTGCATGGCTGGCAGCTCTACTACAGCAAGAAGCTGCTGGTCTCCTGGTTCACCAGCAC
>NW_009646460.1:14720-16637 GCF_000708025.1 Charadrius vociferus
GCCGCCCCGTTTCCCTGGGGCTGTTGGGCCACTCTCCCTGCCTGTCCCTGCTCGTGCAGCAAGGGCAGGCAGGGGAGGTGGGGGCACATCCTGTCCTGACCGCCCTGCTCTGCTCCCCCAGGCTTCCTACTCACTCCACGACAGCCCACGCAGCAAGCACTGCCCCTTCCGTGACCTACTCACTCCACGACAGCCCACGCAGCAAGCACTGCCCCTTCCGTGCCCAGCCAGCTGCCTGTGAGTGCCCGCGGGGAGGGGAGCTGGGTCCCAGGGGTCCCCCCAGCAGTTCCCCCACCCCACTGATGCACTGCCCCGCAGATGGCCCCGAGCTGTGGTCCTCAGTGCGCTTCCATGACTACAGCGCCAGCAGCAAGGACCAGATGGCGATGGTCCTGAGCACCAGCTGTCCCCTGCACCCTCGGGCCACCCTATGCTGGAGGGAGGTGGCGGATGAGACTGCTCCCTGCCATGACATCCCCAATTCCACGGCCAGCGAGGAGGAGCAGGTGAGGGGTCCTGGCTTTGGGGTGCTGCGGGGCACCAGCCCAGGGCTGTGCAGCGCTGTGCCCCTGGCTGGGGCACCCGCTGGACCCCATGGTCCCCCGAGGGTGGTGGGCACGTGCTGGGGTGCCTGTAAGCTGTACAAGTTGAGGACAGTGACACACTCTCTGCCCATACCAGGCATACATACTGGACAAGGTGGATGTGCACCCCCAGCTCTGCTTTCGGGTAAGCCCCTGCGGGCAGGTGGGCACTGCCTGGGGAGGGGCTGGGGGCAGCGGTGGGCAGCGGCAGCCCACCTGGCCTCTCCACTGACCTCCGCTCCCTCCAGTTCTCCTACGGAAACAGCAGCCACGTAGAGTGTCCCCACCAGCAAGGTGAGCCCTGCAGGCGGGGGGTATCCCTGGGCTGAGCACAGCCCTGCCCTGGGGTCCCTCGCACCCCTCATCCCACCAGGCATCCTGAGAACTCCCCCTCTCTCTCTGATGGCTGCAGAGACTGCCTGGAACGTCTCTGTGAGTGCCCGGGGGCTGCAGCTGCGCCTGCACCTCACCTCCAGCATCCCCGCGGCCTTCAGTGCAGCCCTCTGCCAGCGCCGGGGTGGGCAGTGTGAGCCCAAGGCCCCCCTCTACACCGTCACACAGGTGGGCAGCACAGGGCTGAGGGGGACAAAGCAGGGGGACCGAGCCATACTGACCCTGCTCTTGTGCTTTGCAGCCGGAGGGCTCTGCCCCAGGGGAGCTGGAGCTGCTGCTGCCGGTGCAGGTCCTGGGCAGCTGCGTGCTGGTAAGGTGACCCCTGCGGTGGCAACCGCACCACAGGGGGGGACCCCAACCTGGCCCCCCCTCACCCAGCCCCTTTTCCAGGTTTGGCGCTCGGATGTGCGCTTTGCTCGGAAGCAGCTGCTCTGTCCCGATGGTGAGTGGGGGTCTCGAGGGGCTGTGGGGGGCAGTGGGCATGGGCAGATGCCCCCTCCTTACCACCCCTCTCCCAGTCTCCCGCAGGCACTTTGGGCTGCTGGGGCTGGCACTGGCACTAGGACTGGTGGTGACTGTGCTGCTCTTCAACTGCCGTGGCACCTGGAGACCATCTGCTGGTGAGGGGCACCCCGGGGGTCTGTGGGATGGAGAGACAATGGCCGCAGTGGCCATGGGGCTGGGATGCTGGGGGGTGACAGCTCCCTGGGCTGCAGAGGGTCCCAGGGTGGTTGGGTGGTGGTGCAGGGCGGTGGATGCTTGGGTGCTGGATGTCCCTGGGGGATGCCAGGGGGGGTGGGGGTAAGGCATTTACCGCTGTCCCCTCTGTCCCACAGGTGCCCCAGGCAGGCGCCCAGTGCTGCTGCTGTACTCGCCGGACTCGGAGGAGCACCTGGGGCTGGTGTGCGCCCTGGCCGAGCCGCTGCGCGGCGGGGCGGGG
>NW_009646460.1:18309-18691 GCF_000708025.1 Charadrius vociferus
GCCCTGCCTGGAGGTGCGCCTGCGCCTGGCCCTGCCGCCTGGCACCGGCGAGCCCCGACGCCCTGCACCGTCAGGCATCCCTGGGGCAGAGGACAGCCATGAGGGGGGACGGTGGTCACCGGTGGATGGGGCTGACTCGTCCCAGCCCAACGTCACAGGGCTGCTGCTGCTCTCTGGGCACACGTACGCCTCCTCCCGCTGTGTGGCCGTGGAGGTCTGGGCACCCCTGGCCCCGGACCTGCCTGGGCGATCCCTGGTACGTAGGTGTAGGGTGCCAGGGATGAGTGTCCCCACCACCCGCAGTCCCCTGGCACTGCGGTGCATGGGGATGTGGGTGCTGGCACCGGCGCATCCCTGTGCCACAGTGGTCCCTTTTCTCTGT
>NW_009646460.1:18832-19087 GCF_000708025.1 Charadrius vociferus
GCGGAGCCTGAGCGAGTGGCAGCGGGTGCCGGGTGAGCCCGCGGCGGCCACTGTCCCCCCTGCTGTCCCCTCTGCCTGCTGACCCCCTGTCCCCGCAGACTGCTCGTGGCCCGCGGCACAAGCTGCTGTCCCCCAGTGCCAAGGTAGGTGCTGGTGTTCCCCAGCCATGGCAGTGTGTCCCCTGTGGAGCGGTGGGTGGTGGATGCTGGGGGAGGGGGTGACCCCCGGAGTGCCGTGCCCTGTGCCAGGGTGCCG
>NW_009646460.1:20127-20396 GCF_000708025.1 Charadrius vociferus
GTGACGCCGGACCCCCACCGGCCCCGGCCAAGCCCTGCCTGGCCTGCAGCAGCTCGCCGTGGGGCAGGTGAGTGGGGCTCTGTGTGGCACTGGGGGCACGGGGGGGGATGTGGGTAGCACTGACAGAGCATCCCTCCTGCCCACAGGGACCCCAGGAGTTTGGGGGGCTGCGGCCACACCCCAACCTCTGTGTGCAGGTAGGACATCCCCCTCCCCTCTCACAGTTGCCCCACGGGCAGCCCCACAGCTGCCCCAAAGCACTGCTAACC
>NW_009646461.1:0-1263 GCF_000708025.1 Charadrius vociferus
CCGGCTGCAGTCGAAGCGCCGCTCCATGTCGGCGTATTTTTTCCAGTAGCCGTAGCAGTAGGGGTAGTGCGCGAAGAAGGCGTCGAAGGCTTTGCGGGCGGCGAAGAGGTGGTTCTGCGATGGGATTCGGGGCAAAAAACAGGCGGTTTCGTAACGACAACAATCAGGGTTTAATATCGGGAGTCTTCTAATAATCAGTTTATTAATCGAGGTTAATCATCACACGCCACTAATTACGCTCTGTCAGGAGGAAAACCAGCCCCGGGGTGGTGGATTCCATGAGGTTTGCACACCGGGGTGAGTTTTAATTATGGTTTTAACGAGGCCGGCGGCTGGGGGTGAGTTTTAACGAAGGTTTAACGGGGCCGGAGACTCAGGCTGAGTTTTAACGAAGGTTTTAACGAGACCAGTGGCTCAGGCTGCGTTTTAACGAAGGTTTTAACGGGACCAGTGGCTCAGGCCGGGGTTTAACGAAGGTTTTAACGGGACCAGTGGCTCAGGCTGCGTGTTAACGAAGGTTTTAACGGGACCAGTGGCTCAGGCTGCGTGTTAACGAAGGTTTTAACGGGACCAGTGGCTCAGGCTGAGTTTTAATGAAGGTCTTAATGGCGCTACTGACTCAAGATGTGTCTTAACGAAGGTTTTATTGGTGCCACTGACCCAAAATGAGTTTTAACGAAGGTTTTAACGGCGTTGCCAACTCAGGCTGCGTTTTAACGAAGGTTTTAACGGGACCAGTGGCTCAGGCTGCGTTTTAACGAAGGTTTTATTGGTGCCACTGACCCAAAATGAGTTTTAACGAAGGTTTTAACGGCGTTGCCAACTCAGGCTGAGTTTTAACAAAGGTTTTAACAGCGTTACCATCTCAGGCTGAGTTTTAATGAAGGTTTTAACGGTGCCACTGACTCCCGATGAGTTCTAACGAAGGTTTTAACGGTGCTGCCAGTGAGGAAAACGAGTTCTAATGAAAGTTTTAACGGCGTCACTGACTCAGGATGAGTCTTAACAAAGGCTTTAATGGCGCCACTGACTCGAGCCAAGTTTTAACGAAGATTTTAACGGTATCACTGACTCCGGATGGGTTTTAATAAAAGTTTTACAGCGCTAAAGACTCAGGGTGAGTCGTAACGAAGTCTTTAATGCGGCTGGTGGGTCGGGGCGAGTTTTAATTAAGATTTTAACGGGGGGCCGGAGCACCTTAACGAAGATTTAAATTACCTCTTGCTCGACGTACTGCAGGAGCTCGGTCCAGGCGGTGAAATC
>NW_009646462.1:0-328 GCF_000708025.1 Charadrius vociferus
ACCCACCGTGGAGCTGCCACCATCTCCCTTCTCCCAGAAAGGGTGGCACTGTCCTCCATGCTGTGAACCCAAGCGTCCTGGCAGCCGTTCCCACGCTCCAAGGAGGATGGGCGTAAGGAAGCGAGGAGGACGGCAGCCGTGGGCTTGCAAATATTTTTGAGGACTCACCTGTGCTCACCATGGCCATCTTGTTCTCCCCAGTGGCCTTCTGGCCGCCCAGCCTTGCTCTGCCCAGGAGCAGATGCTCCCCAGCCCCTGACGTACCTGGTGAGCTCAGCTCGGGAGAGAGGGGATCTTCGGGATCCTTGAATTCTGGCAGGACATGCTT
>NW_009646463.1:0-346 GCF_000708025.1 Charadrius vociferus
TGCCACTGGGGTCACTGGTGCCACTGGTCTAACTGGTGCCACTGGGGTCGATGGTGCCACTGCTGTCACTCATTTCACTGGTGTCACTGGTATCACTGGTGTCACTGGTGTCACTTCTGTCACTTGTGTCATCACTTCTCTCACTGGTGCCACTGGAGTCACTGGTGCCACTGCTCTCACTGCTCTCACTGTTGCAACTGGTGCTACTGGAGTCACTGGTCTCACTGCCATCACTGGTATCACTGGTGCCACTGGGGTTTCTGCTGCCACTGGTGCACTGGTGTCACTGGTGTCACCGCTGTCACTGCTCTCAGTGCTCTCACTGGTGCCACTGGTTCCACTGCTC
>NW_009646464.1:0-449 GCF_000708025.1 Charadrius vociferus
ACCCCTTCCAGCCTCCGCGTCCGTCGATAAGAGGGACTCGCGTCCATTTCCCACGACAGACGGTTGCTATTTATCACAATACCAGAAAGAGCATCTCCTTTTAATTGCCATTTAATCCCCGTCTTGCCACCGCCGAGCGGGTTGGGAGACGAGTCCCGGTGGCTCCGGCGCTGTGCCGAAAGAAGGAACCTTTTCCCAGCGGTGTGCGAGCCGGTCACGGCTCTGGGGAGGTGGAGGTGGCAGTGGTAATCAGCTATAATTAATGTATTAAAAAGCAAGTAACCGCGCAGCTCCGGTCAAACACGCACCGAGCACGAGGCCGGCGGCGGGTGAGCTCGGTGGTGGGAGCGGTGCGGGGCACGCGGTGGCTGGAAAGGGGGGAAAAATGGGCAACTTTGGGCTGTTTGCAGGGAAGGAGTGTGTTTTCCTGCCTTAGTACCTCTTCTCCC
>NW_009646464.1:476-822 GCF_000708025.1 Charadrius vociferus
AGCAGAGAAGAGGCTGCAAAGCCCTGACCGAGGGTGCTGCCGGGATTTGCCTGGCAAGAGCCATCCCGGGACTTTTTCTGGGTTTGGGATCCCTCTGTCCGTCAACGGACGGGAGGGATGCTCTCCAAAAAACATCCGATCTCTAGGAGCTTCTCTCCATTAAATCCATTGATTGCAAAGGGCTGGCGGGGCTGCCACAGTTGTTTGCACCACCTTGGGCGCTGCTGGTTGGATGGGATATAACCAAATAACTTGGATTTTGGAAGCTGCCATCCCCAGGGAGTTTTCCAAGCTGTGGTCTGAGCTTCTCAGCCGTAAATCCGAGGAGTTCTTTGGGGTCAGTGCC
>NW_009646465.1:0-502 GCF_000708025.1 Charadrius vociferus
GGGCATGGCCCCGGCCCCATTGACGAGGCTGTGGCACCGCCGGCACAGCCATGGCACTGTTGGTGTGGCCACGGTGCCACTGTCATGGCCGTGGCACCATTGACACTGCCATGGAACCGTTGGCATGGCCGTGGCCCTATCGACGAGGCTGTGGCCCCACCGGCACAGCCACGGCACTGTTGGTGTGGCCACGGCGCCAATGGCATGGCCGTGGCACCATTGACACGCCATGGCACTGTTGGTGTGGCCACGGCGCCAATGGCATGGCCGTGGCACCATTGACACTGCCATGGAACCGTTGGCATGGCCGTGGCACCATCGACGAGGCTGTGGCACCACCGACGAGGCTGGGGCACCACCGGCACAGCCATGGCACTGTTGGTGTGGCCACGGCGCCAATGGCATGGCCACGGCACCATTGACGAGGCTGTGGCACCGCCGGCACAGCCATGGCACTGCTGGTGTGGCCACGGGGCAACCGTCATCGGCCGGGGGGCACTTG
>NW_009646465.1:532-774 GCF_000708025.1 Charadrius vociferus
CATGGCACTGTCAGCACAGCCACAACACCATTGACACAACCATGACACAGCTCTGGCATCACTGGCACAGCCACAGCACCACCAGTACAGCTGTGGCACCACCGGCATGCCTGTGGCACTGTTGGTATGGCCCCGGCATCATGACACGGCTGTGGCACCATCATAATGGCTGTGGCACGTGGGGGTATGGCCACGGCACTGTTGGCATGGCTGTGGCACTGTTGGCGTGGCTGCGGCACCAT
>NW_009646465.1:822-1092 GCF_000708025.1 Charadrius vociferus
CGGTGTGGCTGTGCCACCACTGTGGCACGGTTGGCGTGGCCATGGCACCATCAGCATGGCGACGGCATCATTGGCACAGGTGTGGCACCATCAGTGTGGCCGTGGCACCACTGGTGGGACTATGCCATCATCGGCACAGCTGTGGCACTGCCGCTACGGTCACGGCACGGCTTTGCACGCCCGGTGCGGTCACGGCCCCACCACATCTGGGGACACGGTGGGGGGGGGATGTCTCTGGAGGGGCTGGATGGGGACAGGGGAGCTTTGGTG
>NW_009646466.1:0-923 GCF_000708025.1 Charadrius vociferus
CGCCAGCACGTTGGGGGCAAAAAGACCTGCCAGAAATAAAAAAAAAAGAGGCAAAAATTCTTAATTACTCCTAAAACGCACAAATAACCCTAAAAAATCCCTCCGAGTGCCACATGAAAATATAGTTGTTGACCCAAATCGTTATCCAAATGCATACAACAACCCCGAACACCTCCGAAACGGGTCAGGGTTCCTCTAAATCTGCTCACAGACCCCCAAACCCCTCTCAGGGAGCCTCAAATCTGGTCACAGACAGCGCGGAAACCTCTCAGGGAGCCCCAAAAGCCCCTCATAGATCCTAAAAAGGGGTCTCAAAATCTCTCTAGATCTGCTGACGGACCTCCAAAGATCCCTCAGGAAGCCCCAAACCCCTCTCAGGGAGCCCAAACCCCTCTCAGGGAGCCCCAAACCCCTCTCAGGGAGCCCCAAACCCCTCTCAGGGAGCCCCAAACCCCTCTCAGGGAGCCCAAAAATCCCTCAAAATCCATTTAGATCTGCTTACAGACCCCCAAAGCCGCCTCAGCGAGCCCCAAATCTACTCACCGACGCCCCAAAAAACCCTGACAGAGCCCCAAACTCCCTCAGAGACCTCCAAAATCCCTCAAAATCCATTTAGATCTGCTTAGAGACCCCTAAAGCTGCCTCAGGGAGCCCCAAACCCCTCTCAGGGAACCCCAAATCTACTCACAGACACCCCAAAAACCCCTCCGGGAGCCCCAAACCCCCTCATAGACCCCGGAAAGCTCTCAAAATCTCTCTAGATTGGCTTACAGACCCCCAAGTCCTCTCAGGGAGACCCTAAATCTGCCCACAGACCCCGAAAACCTCTCCGAAAGCCCCAAATCCCCTCACCGTTCTGCAACGTATGTTCAAAGACCCCCAAACGCCTCAGGGAGAGCCCAAATCCTCTCCCAGACCCCCCC
>NW_009646467.1:0-972 GCF_000708025.1 Charadrius vociferus
GCACCCAGTACCAGTGCCCAACACCCAATACCAGTGACCAGCACCCAGTGCCCAGTGGCCAGTACCAACACCCAGTATGAGTGACCAACACCCAGTACCAGTGACCAGCACCCACTGCCTGGTACCCAGCACCCACTGCCCAGTGCCCAGTGCCCAGTACCAACACCCAGTAGCAGTGCCCAGCACCCACTGCCCAGCACCCAGCACCAAGCACCCAATGCCCAACACCCAGTAGCTGTGCCCAGCACCCACTGTCCAGCGTCCAGCACCCAGCACCAGTGCCCAGCGCCCAGCATCACGCGCCCAGTGCCCAGTACCAGCGCCCGCTGCCCAGCACCAACACCCAGAACCAGTGACCAGCACTCAACGCCCAGCACCCAGTACAAGTCCCCAGCACCCAGTGCCCAGTAGCCAGTACCACTGCCCAGTGCCCAGTGCCCAGTGCCCAGCGCCCAGCGCCCAGCATCCCGTCCCCATGGCCCAGTATCCAAAGGAGAGCCCATGGCTGCGGCTCAGCACCCAGTAGCAGTGCCCAGCACCAGTGTCCAGCACCAGTGCCCAGTACCAACACCCAGTACCAGTGCCCAACACCCAGTAGCAGTGACCAGCACCCATGCCCAGCGCCCAGTATCCATCACCCAGTGCCCAACACCCCATGCCAAGTGCCACTGCCCAGGACCCAGTAGTCACGCCCAGCACCCAGTACCGCTGCCCAGCACCCAGCAGCAGTGACCAGCACCAGTGCCCAGCGCCCAGCACTCAGTACCAGTGCCCAGTACCAACACCCAGTAGCAGTAACCAGCACCCAGTGCCCAGTACCCAGTACAAGTTCCCGGTACCAGTGCCCAGCAGCCAGCATCAAGCACCCAGTACCAGTGCCCAACACCCAATACCAGTGACCAGCACCCAGTGCCCAGTGGCCAGTACCAACACCCAGTATGAGTGACCAACACCCAGTACCAGTGACCAGCA
>NW_009646468.1:0-772 GCF_000708025.1 Charadrius vociferus
GCCCCCACAGGCCAAAGACAGTGACGATGAGGAAGAGGTCGTCCACGTCGACCGCGACCACTTCATGGACGAGTTCTTCGAGCAGGTCCGGGGGGGGACACACACCCCTATAGGGACCCCCCAAACCCTATAGGGACCCTATAGAGCCCTCAGACCCCCTATAGGACACCCAAACCCCTATACGGACCCTATAGAGCCCTCAGACCCCCTATAGGGACCCCCCCAAACCCCTATAGGGACCCTATAGAGCCTTCAGACCCTCTATAGGACACCCAAACGCCTATAGGGACCCTATAGAGCCCTCAGACCCCCTATAGGGCACCCAAACCCCTATAGGGACCCCATAGAGCCCTCAGACCCCCTATAGGGCACCCAAACCCCTATAGGGACCCTATAGAGCCCCTCAGACCCCCTATAGGACACCCAAACCCCTATAGGGACCCTATAGAGCCCCTCAGACCCCCTATAGGACACCCAAACCCCTATAGGGACCCTATAGAGCCCTCAGACCCCCTATAGGACACCCAAACCCCTATAGGGACCCTATAGAGCCCTCAGACCCCCTATAGGGCACCCAAACCCCTATAGGGACCCCATAGAGCCCTCAGACCCCCTATAGGGCACCCAAACCCCTATAGGGACCCTATAGAGCCCCTCAGACCCCCTATAGGACACCCAAACCCCTATAGGGACCCTATAGAGCCCCTCAGACCCCCTATAGGACACCCCAAACCCTATAGGGACCCCATAGAGCCCTCAGACCCCCTATAGG
>NW_009646468.1:1488-4424 GCF_000708025.1 Charadrius vociferus
GGGGGACACCACGGGGGACCCCATGGGATGGAGGGACAGCAGGGACACCGTGAAGGACACGTGGGATGGAGGGACACCACAGGGAAACATGGGATCAGGGGACACCACGGGGGACACGTGGGATGGAGGGACACCAGGAACACCATGGGGACATGTGGGATGGAGGGACACCATGAAGGACACGTGGGATGGAGGGACACCACAGGGAAACATGGGATCAAGGGACACCACAGGGGACATCATGGGACGGAGGGACACCAGGAACACCATGGGAGACCCCATGGGATGGAGGGACACCAGGGACAGCATGGAGGACACGGGGGGATGTTGGGGCTGGAGAACACCAGGAGGGACACCCCGGTGGGAACACCAGGAACCGGGAGGGAAACCGGGAGGTGACACCTGGGTGGTGCCACCAGGGGAGGTGACATGTCCCCACCCCTCACCCCCCCAGAGACAAAGCAGGAGCTGGAGGACCTCACGGCCGACATCAAGAAGACGGCGAACAAAGTGCGCTCCAAGTTGAAAGGTGACCTTGGGGGGTGACCTGCACCACGGAGGTGGCCACCTTGGGGGTGATCTTCATGATGGACGTGGCCACCTTGGGGGTGATCTTCATGACGGAGGTGGTCATCTTGGAAGGTGGCCATCTTGGGGGTGATCTTCACGGCGGAGGTGGCCACCTTGGGGTGGTCATCTGGTCCATCTGGGCTACCCAAGCTCTGCTGCGGCCATCTCGGTGTGGTTCTGGGTGGGGTGGGGTGGTGACACCCCCCCCCGGGGGGTGGTCAGGGGTGGAGGGAGGTGTGACGCCGTCCTCTCCTGCAGCCATCGAGCAGAGCATCGAGCAGGAGGAAGGTCTCAACCGCTCCTCGGCCGACCTACGCATCCGGAAAACGCAGGTATCCCTCCACCTCCTCCTCCTCCTCCTCCTCCTCCTTGGTGGCCACCAGCAGGAGGTCCCACGGTGTCACCTCCCCGTGTCCCCCAGCACTCCACACTGTCCCGCAAGTTCGTGGAGGTGATGACGGAGTACAACGCCACCCAGTCCAAGTACCGCGACCGGTGCAAGGACAGGATCCAGAGGCAGCTGGAGATCAGTAGGTGGTGGGAACGGGGTGGAGAAGACACCGGGGGTTGGGGGGGAGGGGGGCGTCACCCACCGTCACCTCCCCCTCTCCCTGCAGCCGGCCGGACCACCACCAACGAGGAGCTGGAGGACATGCTGGAGAGCGGCAAGTTGGCCATCTTCACCGATGACGTACGTGTGGCTCCTCCGCCCCCACGGCCGAGAACCCCCGGAGGTCCCCAACAGCCAATGGGGCACCTAGAACCCAACGAGCCCCCGGTGGGGACCAATGAGACGCCCCAACTGGCCCCATCACTTGAAAACCAGGAGGTCCTCTGAAGCTCCTGGGGCTGGTGGAGGCGCCCATCGGGTCACCCAGAACCCGTTGGGTCACCCAGAACCCGTTGGGTCACCAGAACCCAATGAGATGCCCCAAATTGCGTGAACTGTGAGGTTGTCTATGACCCAATGGGGTACCCGGAGCCCCATTGGAGACCCTCTTGGAGCTCCGCCCCACGGCCCCACCCGTCGCCTCTCTCTCTCTCTCTCTCTCTCTCTCCCCCCCACGCCAGATCAAGATGGACTCGCAGATGACCAAACAGGCCCTGAACGAGATCGAGACGCGACACAACGAGATCATCAAGCTGGAAACGAGCATCCGGGAGCTGCACGACATGTTTGTGGACATGGCCATGCTGGTGGAGAGCCAGGTAGGGGGCGGGGCGGTGGGGAGGGCTCGGACCCACACAAAGCCCCCCGAGAGGTGCTGGATCCCGTGGTTCCCCCCCACCTGGAACCCAGCGAAACCCCATATTTAGCGTTCATTGGCTCACCTAGGTGCCATCAAAAGCTTTTGAGCCCACCAAGGCTCATCTAGAACCCACCAAATTCCATCATTAGGGCTCATTAGCTCATCTAGACGCCATCAAGAGCTCTTGAGGCCACCAAGGACCATCCAGAACCCACCAAATTCCATCATTAGGGCTCATTAGCTCATCTAGACGCCATCAAGAGCTCTTGAGGCCACCAAGGACCATCCAGAACCCACCAAATTCCATCATTAGGGCTCATTAGCTCATCTAGACGCCATCAAGAGCTCTTGAGGCCACCAAGGACCATCCAGAACCCACCAAATTCCATCATTAGGGCTTGTTGGCTCATTTAGACGCCATTGAAAGCTCTTGAGCCCACCAAAGATCATCTGGAAGCCACAAAAAGCCACTATTAGGGCTCGTTGGCTCACCTAGATGCCACTGGAGGCTCTCGAGCCCACTGAGGATCACCTAGAACCCAACAAAAACCATTATTAGGGCTTGTTGGCTCACCTAGATGCCATCAAAAGGTCTTGAGCCCACCAAGGACCATCTAGAACCCACCAAAAGCCATCATTAGGGCTTGTTGGCTCATCTAGATGCCATCAAAAGGTCTTGAGCCCACCAAGGCTCATCTAGAACCCACCAAAATCCACCAGTAGGGCTTGTTGGCTCACCTAGATGCCACTGAAAGGCCTTGAGCCCACCAAGGATCATCTAGAACCCCCAAAAAGCCATCATTAGGGCTCATCGGCTCATCTAGACGCCACCAAGAGCTCTCGAGGCCACCAAGACGCCATTGAAGCACCTAGAACCGGTTGAGCCTCCCCTGCCCCCCCCATTTCCTGGTCGCCCGGGGCCGGGGCGGGCGCCTCAGGGGTGGGTTCTCGTCTCCCAGGGCGAGATGATCGACCGCATCGAGTACAACGTGGAGCACTCGGTCGACTACGTGGAACGGGCCGTGTCGGACACCAAAAAAGCCGTAAAGTACCAGAGCAAAGCCCGGAGGGTGAGTGATGGGGTGGGGGTGGGACGGGGTCCTCACCGCGGGGTGG
>NW_009646468.1:5175-5904 GCF_000708025.1 Charadrius vociferus
TCAGGTTGACCTTCAGGAGCAATTATGGGGGGCAGTGGGGTTGGGTTGACCCCATGGAGGTCAGGTTGACCTTCAGGAGCGATTATGGGGGGCAGTGGGGTTGGGTTGACCCCAGGGAGGTCAGGTTGACCTTCAGGAGCGATTATGGGGGGCAGTGGGGTTGGGTTGACCCCATGGAGGTCAGGTTGACCTTCAGGAGCGATTATGGGGGGCAGTGGGGTTGGGTTGACCCCAGGGAGGTCAGGTTGACCTTCAGGAGCGATTATGGGGGGCAGTGGTGTTGGGTTGACCCCATGGAGGTCAGGTTGACCTTTGGGAGTCATGATGGGGGCGGTGGGGTTGAGCCCAGAGAGGGGTCACAGCTCAGGTTGACCCTACAGACGGGTCCACGGTGGGGTCAGCCCAGGAGAGGGGCTGAGGGTGAGGCTGTGGGTGACCCCGGGGAAGGACTTGGGGGACGGTGGGGTTGGAGCAACCTCAGATAGGGGTTATGGGTCACGTTGACCCTGGAAAGGGGTCAAAGGTCAGACGGGGTTGACCGTAGGTGGGGGTCATGGGTCGGGTTGACCCTACAGAGGGGTCACGGGTCAGGCTGACCCCAAAGAGAGGTCGCGGGTCGGGTTAGGAAGACGCCAGAGGAGGACGCTGGGGACGGTTGGGTTGGGTTGACCCCGGGGAGGGGTCCTGGGCAGCCATGTCCTGGGGGGGCGCCCCGAGGAGGGTTATGGG
>NW_009646468.1:6293-7282 GCF_000708025.1 Charadrius vociferus
GGGGGGGTCGCATGGGGGGGTCCGTGGGGGGCAGAGGCGACTTTAGCCCGTTCCCACCGCGCATCCGAGGTGACGCCATTACCCGCCCAACTAACCTGCTAACCAACCCATCCGACCAGCTAACCACCACCCATCCAGCCAGCTAACCAACCGCTCAACCATTTAAACTACCACCCGACCCGGTAACCGCCGCCCATTCAACCAGGTAACCACCACCCATCCCCACCGTTAACTGCCCACCCAACCAGCTAACCAAATACCCATCCGGCTGGCTAACCATCCGCCCAACCAGCTAACCAGCCACCCATCCAGCCAGCTAACCAGTCACTCGAACAGCTGACTGCTCATCCAACTAGCTAACCCGTCACTCAACCAGCCAACCACCCACCCGCCACCATTCCAACCAGTTAACCAACCACCCACCCGCTCAGACAACTAACCAGCCACCCATCCAAACAGCTAAGCAACCAACCAGCTAACTACTGCCCACCCAGCCAGCTAACCAACCGGCCGACCACCCAACTAACCAGCTAACCACCCACTCGACCCGCTAACAACCCATCTGACCACCCATCGAACCACCATCCATCCCACCCGCTAACCAACCGCCCAACCAGATAACTGCCAGATTGCTAACCAACCCACCGCCCAGCTAACCAACCAGCCCATTGCCCAGCTAACCAACTGACCCGCTGCCCAGCTAACCAACCAGCTCATCACCCAACTAACCGCCCATCCAGCTCACCGCCCACCCAACTAACCGACCACCCACCCAACTAACCGACCACCCGGCCAGCCAGCTAACTACCCACCCAACCGCCCCGTCACACACCCAACTGCCCCACTGGTGACCGAACCGCCCCGTCACCCACCCAACCGACCCACCAATAACCCAACCGTCCCACCAACGACCCAACCACCCCTTCAACGACCCAACCGTCCCACCAACGACCCAACCACCCCTTCAACGACCCAACCGTCCAACCAAC
>NW_009646468.1:8791-9550 GCF_000708025.1 Charadrius vociferus
TAGCTCCTATACGGCCCCCTGCAGCCCTCCCGCAGCGGCTGTGGGGTTTCTATACCTTGGTATACCTTGGTTTCTATACCTTGACCCCGTGGGTCCTGTAGTGTCTTCTACAACCCTGTAGAGCCCATACGTCTCCTTTGAGCCCATACGTCTCCCTATAGACCCACAGAGTCTTCTAGAACCCTGTAGAGCACATATGTCCCCCTACAGCCTATATCGCTTCCTATAGGTCTGTAGAGCGTTCTACAACCCTACAGAGCCCATACATCCCCATAGAGCCCATACAGCTCTCTACAGGTCCACAGAGTCTTCTACAACCTTATAGAGCCCATATGTCCCCATAGAGCCCATACGGCTCCCTATAGACCCGCAGAGTCTTCTGCAACCCTATAGAGTCTATATGCCCCCATAGAGCCCATACGTCTCCCTAGAGACCCACAGAGTCTTCTACAACCTTATGGAGCCCATATGTCCCCCTACACCCTATATGGCTTCCTATAGGTCTGTAGAGCCTTCTACAACGTTATAGAGCCCGTACATCGCCATACAGCCCGTACGGCTCTCTGTAAGTCCATGGAGTCTTCTACAACCCTATAGAGCCCATATGTCCCCATAGAGCCCATACGGCCCCCTATAGGTCCGTAGAGTCTCCAACAGCCCCCCCGGCGCCCCGCAGGAGGTCCCACCACCCTCCCCCAACCCCTATAGGTCCCCCAAACGGAGCCGCGACCGACGTCGGGGCGCCGAGATCCCTCAGAC
>NW_009646468.1:11170-11862 GCF_000708025.1 Charadrius vociferus
GGGACCCAGGAGACCAGGGATGGAGCCCCCAGCCCAACCACAGCCAACTCCTGGGACACAAGAGACCACCAACCCAACCACAACCAAGCCCCGGGACCCAGGAGACCAGGAATGAAGCCACCAACCCAAACACAGCCAACCCAGCCACAACCACAACCAACCCAACCCAACCCCAACCAAGCCCTGGGACCCAGGAGACCAGGGATGGAGCCCCCAGCCCAACCCAATCCCACCCAACCCAACCACAACCAATCCCTGTGACCCAGGAGACCAGGGATGGAGCCCCCAACCCAACCACAGCCAACCCAGCCCAACCCCAACCAAGCCCTGGGATGCAGGAGACCAGGAATGAAGCCCCCAACCCAATCCCACCCAACCCAACCCAACCCTAACCAATCCCTGGGACCCAGGAGACCACCACCCCAACCACAACCAAGCTCTGGCCACCAAGAATTTGGGACAGAGCCACCACCCCAACCCTCTAACCCCGCAGGGGACCCAGGGGGCCGGGGCCGGAGCCACCAAGCCCACCCAGGGGACGTGGGCGCCCCCCACCTTTGCTCTTGTTCCTCATGGCTGACTTGAGCAGAGCAGCTTTGAGGGCGGCCTTGGTGTCGTCGGAGATGGCGCCGTCCCTCTTGGGCGCCACGGGGGCCCCCGGCTCCGCCTTCACCCGGGGAGAGTCCATTGGG
>NW_009646469.1:0-591 GCF_000708025.1 Charadrius vociferus
TGCCCCGATTCGGGGGAAGGTTCTTTTCTCCCTTTCTGTATTTTTAACGCATTTTCTAACTTGTGTTTTAGGCTTTTAGCGCTGAAAATGGCTCCGCTGCCGGAGGTGAGAATTTAGTTCGCTTTTTCGCAGCCCCACACGCTTTGTTGGTATAAAATCCTTGATTTCAAAGCACAATTTGGGGGCTCGGTGCTGCCGGGATGATCCCCCCGAACTCTCTCTTGCCGATGCCCCGTGGGGAAACCCTAAATCAGCCTCTGAGCGGCGCCGCGTTACCCCCCGCGGGCCTCTAATTGCGCTCGAAGCGCTCTTTTAACTCATTTTCTTCTATTTTCAAGGGGTGGAACCGGTCACCCGTCATCACCTGGGGCTCCATCCCAGGTGAGCACCGGGTTTGGGTGTTTTAGAGTAAAATTGAGGTGTCCCCGTCCCGTCCCCCCCCACTCGTGACCCCTCCGTGGGAGGAATTTTGGGTCCCCCCGCGCTCTTCGGCTGTTCGGTGACGAGTGACAACGACAAGCATATGGCTGAGCGTCGCTGATGCCATCTTCCACCTGAGAACTGCCGGGCCCGGGGGGGGACGGCCCCACG
>NW_009646470.1:0-5046 GCF_000708025.1 Charadrius vociferus
AATTAAAATGAAATGGAAAATGCCTATAATTCTAACAATCCAAAAACCTAATGTTAGGCATTTTTCTGTCAGAGGTTTTGCTGCTGTGCTAAAGCCTGATCCTTTTGATGGTAAAAACTTCTTGATATGGAAAGCTAAGATGGAATTGTGGCTAACTGCAATGTCTTGTTTTCATGCCGCTGAGGGCAAGCCTGCCAACTTACCTCCTGAGGATGAGGCTAAGTTTAAGGCTGAAGACAACCTCTTTCGAGGTGCAGTGATTAGCGCACTTGACACAAAATTCCAGAAAAGCTATATCATCCTTCCCACGGGGAAAGAGCTGTGGGATGCTCTTGTTGGAAAGTTTTGTGGCTTACTGCAATGTCTTGTTTTCATGCCGCTGAGGGCAAGCCTGCCAACTTACCTCCTGAGGATGAGGCTAAGTTTAAGGCTGAAGACAACCTCTTTCGAGGTGCAGTGATTAGCGCACTTGACACAAAATTCCAGAAAAGCTATATCATCCTTCCCACGGGGAAAGAGCTGTGGGATGCTCTTGTTGGAAAGTTTGGAGTTACTGACGCTGGTAGCGAGCTGTATCTCATGGAGCAGCTGTATGACTACAAGATGGTTGAGAACCGATCTGTAGTGGAACAGGCTCATGAGTTTCAGGCACTAGCTAAGGAACTCGAACTTTTTCCTTGTCCTTTGCCTGACAAGTTTGTGGCTGGCGGTATAATCGCCAAGTTGCCACCTTCTTGGAAGGACTTTGCTACCTCTCTCAAACATAAGAGACAAGAGTTCAATGTGGAAGAGCTCATTGGTACTCTTGATGTTGAGGAAAGGGCTAGAACAAAGGACAAAGCAAAAGGTGTGGAGACCTCTACTGCTAATGTGGTGCAGAAGAGAAACTTCCGCAAGTTTAACAAGAAGAAAAACCAGAACAAACAAGAGAATGCAAATAAGCATGTTCATACAGCACAGTTTAAAACGAAGAACAACAATAACAAGGGAAAGGGAGGATGCTTTGTCTGTGGCAGTGATCAACATTGGGCTAGAGAGTGCCCTGATCGCAAGTTCACACAGGACAAGAAATCGGCTAATGTTGTAACTACTGAAACTGGAGATGGAACATCTGGATATGGTAATTCTTTACCATTTGTTCTTTCAGTCTGTAATTCACCTGAGTGGTGGATGGACAGTGGTGCAAACATTCATGTGTGTGCTGATGCCTCTATGTTCACTTCCTACCAGGTCGGGAGGTCTGGCGCCTTGTTAATGGGAAATGGGTCGCGTGCTCATGTTCTTGGTGTTGGTACGGTCATTCTGAAGTTTACTTCGGGAAAGACGGTGCCATTGAAGAGCGTGCAGCATGTGCCCTCTATCAAGAAGAATCTCGTTAGTGCTTCTATGCTATGTCGAGATGGATACAAAGTTGTTCTTGAGTCTAATAAATGTGTTGTGTCGAAACATGGTACTTTTGTTGGTAAAGGATATGACTGCGGAGGCTTGTTCCGCTTATCACTGCATGATGTGTGTAATAAACTGGTGAATTCTGTTCATTTTTCTGATGAGTCAGATTTATGGCATTCACGTTTTTGTCATGCAAGCTTTGGCTGTCTTATGCGGTTAGCAAATATAAATTTAATTCCTAAATTTAACTTGGTCAAAAAGTCTAAGTGCCATGTGTGTGTTGAATCAAAACAACCCCGCAAGCCTCACAAGGCTGCTGAGGCGAGGAGTTTGGCACCTCTAGAACTTGTTCATTCTGATCTGTGCGAGATGAATGGAATTTTGACCAAAGGTGGTAAAAGATACTTTCTCACTTTTATAGATGACTCCACTAGATTTTGTTATGTGTATCTCTTAAAAACAAAAGATGAAGCGTTCAATTATTTTAAGGCTTATAAAGCTGAAGTTGAGAACCAACTTGAGAGGAAAATAAAACGGTTAAGGTCTGATCGAGGTGGAGAATATTTCTCTAATGTGTTCGATGAGTTCTGCGTGGAACATGGTATTATTCATGAGAGGACACCGCCATTCTCACCACAATCCAATGGGATTGCTGAAAGGAAAAACCGCACTCTAACAGATTTGGTGAATGCCATAAAGCTGAAGTTGAGAACCAACTTGAGAGGAAAATAAAACGGTTAAGGTCTGATCGAGGTGGAGAATATTTCTCTAATGTGTTCGATGAGTTCTGCGTGGAACATGGTATTATTCATGAGAGGACACCGCCATTCTCACCACAATCCAATGGGATTGCTGAAAGGAAAAACCGCACTCTAACAGATTTGGTGAATGCCATGTTGAGTACAGCGGGATTATCCAAGGCATGGTGGGGTGAGGCGATTTTGACAGCATGTCATGTCCTGAATAGAGTTCCAACAAAGAACAAAGAGATCACACCATTTGAGGAATGGGAAAAGAGAAGATTAAATCTCTCATATTTGCGCACTTGGGGTTGCTTGGCTAAAGTGAATGTGCCAATCAACAAAAAGCGTAAACTTGGGCCTAAAACTGTTGACTGTATATTCCTTGGGTACTCTTTTCACAGCACTGGGTATAGGTTCTTAATTATAAAATCTGATGTGCCTGATATGTATGTTGATACTATCATGGAATCAAGAGACGCAACATTTTTTGAGAATGAGTTTCCCATGAAGAATACACCTAGTGATACAAGTCATGAGACTATAATTCCCCATGAGCACGAACTGTCGATTCCTATAGATCATGCTGAGGATTCTCACGTGCACATCCCTGAGGAGGATGACACTATAGTCACTCGAAAGAGCAAGAGACAGAGGGTTGCAAAATCCTTTGGTAATGACTTTATAGTGTACCTTGTGGAAGACACACCAACTACCATTAGTGAGGCATATTCCTCTCCTGATGCTGACTTATGGAAGGAAGCAGTAAGGAGTGAGATGGAATCTATTATGTCTAATGGAACTTGGGAGGTCGTTGACCGTCCTTATGGTTGTCAACCTATAGGTTGCAAATGGATCTTCAAGAAAAAGCTTAGGCCTGATGGTACAATTGAGAGGTACAAGGCAAGGCTTGTGGCCAAAGGATATACCCAAAAGGAGGGTGAAGATTTCTTTGATACCTACTCACCAGTGGCTCGATTGACTACGATTCGCACATTAATAGCCGTGGCGGCCTCTTATGGTCTTATCATTCATCAGATGGATGTTAAGACAGCTTTCCTAAATGGAGAGTTGGATGAGGAGATCTATATGGATCAGCCAGAAGGGTTCATTGCGGATGGTCAAGAGAACAAGGTGTGCAGGTTGATAAAATCATTGTATGGCCTAAAACAAGCACCTAAGCAATGGCATGAAAAGTTTGATAATACTCTTACAGCAGCTGGCTTTGTTGTAAATGAATCTGACACGTGTGTATACTATCGGTATGGTGGGGGTGAGTCTGTTATGCTGTGCCTTTATGTTGATGACATCTTGATCTTTGGATCAAATCTCAATGTGATTGAGGAAGTTAAAAATCTTCTATCGAGCAATTTCGAGATGAAAGATTTGGGAGAGGCTGATGTCATTCTAAACATCAAGCTTGTTAGAGAAGCTGATGGTGGGGTAACTTTGTTACAATCCCATTATGTGGAAAAGGTATTGAGTCGCTTTGGTTTTAGTGACTGTGATCCTGCTCCAACACCTTATGACCCCAGTGTGCTATTAAGAAAGAATCGGAGAATAGCAAGGGATCAATTGACATACTCCCAGATCATTGGCTCGCTCATGTACCTTGCAAGTGGAACAAGGCCAGACATCTCTTATGCTATGAGTAAGCTGAGTCGGTCTGTGTCGAAACCAGGAGATGATCACTGGCGTGCTCTTGAGAGAGTGTTGCGGTATTTGAAAGGTACTATGACATACGGTATTCATTATACCGGAAACCCAAAAGTGCTGGAAGGCTATTGTGATGCCAACTGGATTTCTGATGCTGATGAGCTTTATGCCACAAGCGGATATGTGTTTCTGTTTGGAGGTGGCGCTGTTTCCTGGAAGTCTTGCAAGCAGACTATCTTAACGAAGTCTACAATGGAAGCAGAACTCGCAGCATTAGACACTGCTGGGGCTGAGGCCGAGTGGCTTCGTGATTTCCTATTGGACTTACCGGTAGTTGAAAAACCGATACCGGCTATTTCCATGAACTGTGACAACCAAACGGTGATTACAAAGGTTAACAGTTCTAGGAATAACATGAAGTCTACAAGGCATGTTAAGAGGAGATTGAAATCTGTCAGAAAGTTGAAAAACTCCGGAGTTATAACTGTGGATTATGTCCACACATCGAATAATCTGGCAGATCAATTCACTAAGGGTCTATCACGCAATGTGATAGAAAGTGCATCGAGGGAAATGGGTATGAGACCCATGTGAGATCTACTCTAGTGGTAACCTGCTCTATGTGATCGGAGATCCCGTGAAGTAGAGTGGAGAAACAAGCTAGGAGTAGATTGTGAGGAAAGATCCCTTCTTTAACTCATTTCTGATGCACATCTTTCCTATCTGTAAGGCAGGATGGTTTTTACCTTAATGTATTCCAAGAGTCTTATAAAGGTGAGATGTTGTCCTACAGAACATCTTCTGAGGAATACACCTATATGAGTCAGACTGCTGGTCACAGTCTATGGGACTTGGGTAATCCCTAAATACTCATGAAAGGCACTGAAGTGTGACTTATATGCTTCTAAACAGCGGGAATACCCTTTTGCAGCCTAGTATCAGCAAAGGATTTGAGTGAATCTTATTTCGCACAAAACTGTCAATTCAAGGCATAGTCCATTGTTCAGTTGTGAATGAGTGAAACTCTTATTCTAGATGGATGTTCAACTTAACAGTCTCCATCGAAACACTGGTATATCAAAGGATTGTGATTCTGATACTTCATCATTACAAACCCTAGAGTTTGGTGGGGATTGTTGGATCTTTTATGGGCTTGGCCCATTTATTGAATAAACTCTATGGTGTGTAATGGTGGAGAATACCAATAGTACCACATTGGAAGTCCAAGGGTCTTTTGCCTTGACTTATATGGTGGGATTTA
>NW_009646471.1:0-2847 GCF_000708025.1 Charadrius vociferus
CCCCTTCCCCTCGCCCATGGGTGGTCCCCGATCCCCCCCAAACCTCAGCGAAACGTCCCTCCTGCAACAGCAGCCACAGGCAACGGGCCACCGTGTCCCTTTATTCAGGGATGCTGGGGGGTTTCCCACCCCTCCGGTCCCCCCCCATAGCCCTCCAGTCCGTCCCAGTGAGCCCGAGACGCCCCCAAATCACCCTGGGTGACAGCAGGAGACACCTCATCCCCGTCCCATCACCCGGTTCCCGATGTCCTCTCCCCATCCCCTCCCCACCTCTGCCTTGCTGACTCCGGGATCAACATCATCCCTGTCCCCAGGGAATGGGTGATGGTGGTGGTGGTGGTGGGTGTGATGCCCCATCACCCCCAGTGACGCCACATCAGTCCTCCCCCGGCCCCGTACAGTGATGGGGGACACCCGGCCATGGTGGCCGGCTCTGGTAGCGCCTGGAGATCCAGGTGAAGAGCAGGCAGGTGACCAACTGGATCCCGGCCAGCAGGAAGAAGTAGTTGTCCATACGGCAACCGTTGATGCTCCCTGCGAGCGGGAGGGTGGTCAGAGCCTGGGAAGAGGGTGGTGGGGAGGTTTCTCCCCATATTTTTTGGCCACCCCATCCCCGCTGGCCCCCAAAAAAGGCACCCCAAAACAGGAGGTGACACCCGCCTGTCCCCGTGCCAGCGCCTCACCGTGGTCCTCCGGGCAGCGCATCCACCCGTGGACGGGCAGCGAGAGGAGGGTCAGCAGCCCCCACCCCAGCAGCGAGCCCACCCCGGCGATGAAGAAGAAGAGACCCATGATGGCTCCTTTCATGCACTTGGGGGCCTCGGAATAGGCAAATTCCAGGCCTGCGGGAAAGCGGAGAGAGCACGGGGAAAGGTTGGAAACCTTTGGGGTTCCTCCATCAAACCCGAGCGCCGCGGTGGGGGGCTGCGGTGGATGCCCCAACGCCAGGGAGAGGTGGGCACCGCTCACCAGGGATGCTGGTGAAGAGTTCGCTGACGCCGATGAGCAGGTACTGGGGGACCTGCCACCAGATGGGCAGCGTGGCAGCCGGGTAGTGGTCTTTGCCGATGAGCTGCGGCACTGTCTGGTTGCGGCGCACGTACTGCAGCCGTTCCCGCTCCAGGATGCCTACGGGATGCGGGCGGAGGGCTGAGAACCCACCGAGCCTCCACCCACGGCGGCAGCGTCCCACCCTGGCTTGGGTCCTACCTGCCGCGAGGATGGAGGCGAGGCTGAAGAACATGCCCAGGGCCATCCTCTTGAGCGCCGAGGGCAACAGCCTCCGCCTGGCTAGGAAGGGGTCGATGACATGGTCCTTAAGGGGCACCAAGGCCAGCAAGACCACCACGTTGGCCAGGAGCAGCCAAGCATCCGGGAACTGCGGGGTAGAGGTAGGTCAAGCCCTAGCCCTCACCCATGGTGGGGAGCTCAGCATCCCATGGGATGCTCCAGCTCCCACCACAGCCCTCATCCATCACGTCCGCGGTGCCGCAGGCCCCATCCCTCACCGTGTAGCCCTGGAGGGTGTCGGCGCCGTCCTGGCCGTGCTGGAAGATGGTGGGGATGGTGAGGTGCAGACCTTGCAGGTAATACGTCGACTGCATCTGAAAGGCAGCGGGCTGGTGGCTCCGTGGGCTCAGCTCCCGGCCGGACCTGCCACCACCCATGGTCCCTGCTTGGTGCAGAGCCCACCTCGCACCTCACCTGGAAGTAGACCATCCAGTAAGGGATGAAGGTCAGCATCACGGGCAGGATCCGGGCCAGCACCTTGAAGTTGGCAAGGTCCTCCTCGGGTGAAGGAGCTCCAGGTTGGGCTCCGCTGTTGGGGAGAGGGTCCTCAGCCTCCCACGGGTGAGCGCTCATCCTGGGCAGAGGGACAGCGTGGGAAAGGCCAGGGTGGGAGGACATCAACCCCCCGCAGACCCCTCTTCCTCCCCGACCCTTCTCACCTGGCCCCGCTGCCCCCCAACCAGGCGCAGCCCCAGCTCTGCAGTGCCAGCTTGATGATGGCAGAGACCTGGCTGCCCGTGGGGGGCTTGGTGACAAAGGTGGGGGTGGCCAGGAGGAAGATGAGGAGGGCCAAGGCCAGGCAGGCGACGGGGATGAGGTAACCAGCCAGAAAGCTGATGTTCTGCTGGACAAATGCCACCACCAGCAGGGAGAAGATGGCCCCGATGTTGATGCTCCAGTAGAACCAGTTGAAGAAGCGTCGCGTGGCGTCACCTCCCCGGTCCCTCACCTGCCAACGTGGAGGGATGGGCACGGGGCTGGTTCTCAACCCCGGCAGCACCAAACCTCAGCTCAGGGTTTCTGCTTCATCCCTTGTCCCACCACCCTCCCGCATCCCCCATGTCCCATCCCATCACCATCCCACCCGTCACCTCCCTCCTTCCCCCAAGCAAGGATGTCCCAACGGTCTCGAAGGTGAGCTACGGAGGTGCAACCACATCTCCTCCACCCCATGGGAGACCCTACCCACCTCGGCTCAGCAGATGAGGAAGGGAGACCCACAGGTCCACGACCGGTTGGGAAGGGGCAGAGGGGACAAGGATGCCACCGGCCGCCCAACGCTCACCTGGTCGGCGCCGAAGGGGGTGAGGTTGGCTCTGATGGAGCTGACGCCCAACGCCAAGAGCAGGAGGCCGGTGTAGATGGTGGGGGCACAATACTGCTCGGGGGGTTGCCCCCGGCATGTCCCACCGCGGTGCCAAGAGCAGTTTCGGATGGTGTCGGCCGGCAGCTGCCCGCACACCGAGAGGCGCCCGTCCGGCCACGCGGTGACGGGCAGCAGGGACGCTGCCAGCAGGTAGAGGAAGAAGCTGATGACCACCGTGGCGTAGCGAGATC
>NW_009646471.1:4629-5533 GCF_000708025.1 Charadrius vociferus
CCACACCCAGCATCCCCCCATCCACCCAGCTTCCCCATTGCCCCCCAGCATCCCCACATCCATCCAGCATCCCCACACCCACCCAGCATCCCCACAAGCCCCAGCATCCCTACAGCCCCCCAGTATCCCCACCGCCCCCCAGCAGCCCCACCTGGCAGAGGGACGAGGTCTCCGGGACGTGAGGTTGGATGAGCTCCGTGATGACCAGCAGCTGGGCAAGGGAAGAGCCTTAAATCCCTGGTTTTGGCTGTAGGGGACGGACCCGGCACAGCCCAGCTCCTTAGTAACGTCCACCTACCTGCCACCGACTTCCCTCCTGCCGGGGCACAGCGGGCAGAGAGGCAGGGGAGGAAGGTGGCACTTCTTCGGTGTCACCATGGGACGTGCCGGGTGTGAAGGACCCTCCTGCAAGTGGCACCGAGATGTGCCGGCCGTGTCACCCCTGCCCGTGGCCTCGCAAGCATCCTCCTGCCCACCCCGGCCCTAGAAAATGGGGGAGAAGGAAGGACCCCCACGCTCTGCTCCATCACCCCATGGAGGTCCCAGAGCTCGGGGGAACCTGAGTGCCACCGTGCCACCGGTGACGTTGTCCCAAGCCCATGACACGGTGGCACACACCAGGAGCTGCAAATCATGACTCCTGCAAGATCCCTGTCCCCCTACGGCCAAGGGTGACCTGGCGTGGGACCAGTAGGTCCCCGTGGCTCCCGTGACCCCGAGGGATGCCACAGGCGCGTGGCGTGGTCCCCAACCGGAGCCCGACCCCCCGCTTCCCCCCCGCCAGCGTGCAGGATGGAGCCACCCCATCGCGCTCCTCCGCCCCACGGCGCTGAGCTGGCTTCCTGCAGCCCTCCACCACAAGCCGGGAGCGGCGAGCGTGCGAGCGGCCGGGGGGGGGGGGGGC
>NW_009646471.1:6436-6859 GCF_000708025.1 Charadrius vociferus
TCCGATCGATAGCCCTCGTTTCCGCTAACGGCTCCTTCCCACGCCTTCGCCGACACGCCGCCGGCTGCCTCCGGGCTCCGGGCACGGCGCTTCCCAACACCGGCACCCCACCGAGCACCTCTTCCCCACCACATTCCCCCTTCTCCCGCGCTCATCCTTTCCCTTTGCCTTCAATATTTTGGGACACTGAGCCAGAACCCACCGGTTGAGGTGGTGGTTCCCCATGGAGGCCACCGGCTCCCCAAGGACACCCACCCAACGCACCCCACCACCACCACCACCACCCCCAAAACCAGCTATAGGCGCCTCTCGCAGCGGTCGAAGGGCGAAGGTGGGAGCGGGATGGCTCCGCACGGCGGGGCTGACGTAGCGTTGGCAAAAATTGCCCTTTTTTGGTCAGAAATCATTACGGCGATTATTGCG
>NW_009646471.1:9002-9838 GCF_000708025.1 Charadrius vociferus
GGGGGGCTACCGGGACCACCCAAATCGCTCCCCTTCCCCTTAGCCGGAGGAAGGATGTCCCAGGTGTCACGAGCTGTGTCTGTTCTCTGCCTCAGCTGAGGAAGGCTCCCCCACTGCGGGGCCACCGTCCCCCCTCCACATGCCCCTCTTTGTCCTCTGCCTGGTCCTGGCAGCGCTGCTGCTGCTCACCGTGACGGCCTTCACCGCCGCCCTGCTGAGGGTGAGGAAGATGAGCGGTAAGGAGCCCCCGCGGGGACACGGCAGGCTCTGGCCATGGAAGGAGGGGGGTGATGCTACCAACCCAGCCAGGGCCACCTCCTTCCCTGGGCTCAGCGGGGCCGGCTGCGTCACGGAGCAGTTGAGCGGGTGCACCCCCTTTTTGTCCCCACAGCCCACGCCGTGTCCTCCCCAGGGTTAACCGGTCCGGTCCTGGTGACCCACAGCGCCCAGAGCCCCGACGCGCCCTCCGGGACCTCCAACGACTACAGGGAGATGCCCTCCAGCCTTCCAAAAGGACCAGGTAGGTCTGGCAGGTCACCGGTCCACCCAGGGGGGCTGTGGGGCCGGGAGGGGGGATGTCCCTACTGGCAATGGCTGCTCCGTCCCCATCTCGTCCCCCAGACCCACCGGTCACAGCCCTTCCCACCACCAAGGATTTCGATTCCGACTCCGACTACGAACACTACGACTTCAGCAGCAAGCCGCCCGTCGCCCTCTCCACCTTCTACAGTGAGCATCCCACCGGCACCGGTATTCCCCCATCACCCTACCCCAGGACCCCCGGCACCCTGTCCCATCCCGGGGTGTCCCGGGTTGCCCCGGTTGATGTCCCCCTC
>NW_009646472.1:0-421 GCF_000708025.1 Charadrius vociferus
AAATGATCCGATCGCACCATTATTTCCGCCAAACCCGATGAAAGTGATCCGATCGCACCTTTATTTCTTCCAAATCTGAGGAAATCAATGAAATTGCACCATTTTTTTTCCTCCAAATCTAAGAAAATTGATGCGATCGCACCTTTATTTCCTCCAAATTCAAGAAAAATGATCCGATCGCACCATTATTTCCTCCAAATCTGATGAAATCGATGAGATTACACCTTTATTTCCTCCAAATCTGAGAAAAGTGATGCGATCGCACCATTATATCCTCCAAATCTGATGAAATCGATGCGATCGCACCATTATTTCCTCCGAACCTTAGAAAACCGATGCGATCGCACCATTATTTCCTCCGAACCTTAGAAAACCGATGCAATTACACCATTATTTTCTCCAAATCTGAGAAAAGTGATGC
>NW_009646473.1:0-477 GCF_000708025.1 Charadrius vociferus
TGCAAAACCCCTCGTGCAAAACCCCTCATGCAAAGCCCCTCGTGCAAACCCCCTCGTGTGAAACCCTTCATGTGAAATCCCCTCTCATCAACCCCCTCGTGTGAAACCCCTTGTGCAAACCCCCTCGTGCGAACCCCCTCGTGCGAACCCCCTCGTGCCAAACCCCTCATGCCAAACCCCCTCCTCTCAACCCTCTCGTGCGAACACCCCTTGTGCAAACCCCCTCGTGCCAAACCCCTCGTGCCAAACCCCTCCTCTGAACCCCCTCGTGTAAACCCCCTCGTGCAAACCCCCTCGTGCAAACCCTCTCATGCCAAACCCCTTATGCCAAACCCCCTCTTATCAACCCCCTCGTGCGAAAACCCCTCCGTCGTGCGAGAAATGGCGGCTGACCGTGCGAGAGGTGGCGGGGGCGGAGGGACTGGTGAGGGACACCATCTCCTGGATGGCCAAACGCAGTTTGAGGCGGTGCAGGGG
>NW_009646474.1:0-777 GCF_000708025.1 Charadrius vociferus
ATGGGTCTGAGGGATCACTTATGGGTCTGGGGTGTCACTTATGGGTCTGGGGGCGCTCATTTATGGGTCTCAGGGGTCACTTGTGGGTCTGGAAGATGCCAGTTATGGGTCTAAAGAGTCACTTATGGGTTTGAGGAGGCACCTGTGGGGCTGGAGGGAGTCACTTATGGGTCTGAGGGATCAATTTTGGGTCTGAGGAGGCACCTATGGGGCCGGGGGGGATCACTTATGGGTCGTAGTGGTGACATATGCGCCTGGGGTGTCACTTATGGGTCAGAGAGATGTTGCTTGTGGGTCCAGGAGGTCACTTATGGGTTTGGAAGATGCCAATTATAGGTCGAAGGAGTCATTTATGGGTCTGAGGAGGCACCTGTGGGGCTGGGGGGGGTACTTATGGGTCCAAGGGGTCACTTATGGGGCTGGGAGAGTAATTTATGGGTCAGAGGGGTCACTTACCGGTCTGGTTGTGTCACTTATGGGTCTGAAGAGGCAGCTATGGGGCTGGGGGGGGGCACTTATGGGTCCAAGGGGTCACTTATGGGGCTGGGAGGCTCACTTATGGGTCTGAAAGATGCTAGTTATGGGTCGAAGGAGTCACTTATGGGTCTGGAGAAGTCATTTATGGTTCCAAGGAGTTACTTATGGGTCTGAGAAGGCACCTATGGGGTTGGGGGGGGTCACTTATAGGTCCAAGGGGTCACTTATGGGGCTGGGAGGCTCACTTATGGGTCTGGAAGATGCCAATTATGGGTCCAAGGAGTCACTTATGGGTCTGAG
>NW_009646475.1:0-787 GCF_000708025.1 Charadrius vociferus
GTCCCCGGGATGCCCCTCCGCCCCCCCTGCTGGATCCCACCCGGTCCCCTGCCCACCTCTGGGTGGATGCAGAGGTTCTTCCTGGAGCTCAGCGCCAGCCCCAGGAACGGCACCTTCTCCCCCAGCTCCTTCTCGTAGAAATCCATCAGCTTCCGCAGCTCCTCGATCACCTGCAGTGGTGGCGGCAGTAGCGACGCTCAGGTGGATCCCTCAGGATCCCCTCTGTGATCTGCTACCCCCACCTTTCCCCCAGCTCCTCACCCCACCTTCTCGATCTCTGGCACCGTGCGGGAGCAGTAGATGAGTTTGGTGACGTCCAGCGGCCGGGCCTGGGGAGAGAGGCGATGCTGGGATCCACGGTGCTGGGATCGGCTGGGGGCCGCCCTGGACCGGGGCCCGCGCTGATAGGCGACGATGAGCGACAGCAGCGACACCGTCTTCCCGGTCCCCGAGGGCATCTCCAGCACCCCATGGCCCTGCCCAGAGCAGCAGTGTCACCCCGGTGGTGACGTCCCCAGGGGCTGGGTGGATCCCATCCCGCGGGGAGTACCAGATCCTGCCGTACCTTGGCATCCAGGGTCCTCTTGAGCTCCAGCATGTAGGAGAATTGCTCGGGGTAGATGTAGTCATAGGGGAAGTAGACCAGGAGGCCATCGATGTTGAGCCTACAGAGGGAAAGGAGGATTCCGGCATGGGATCCTGCCAGATCCCACCCCCACGGGGAGCTCAGCGCCTGCATGATCCCAGGAGATCATCCGCCCGGGGATTGGGGTGTCCCAGCCCATCC
>NW_009646476.1:0-824 GCF_000708025.1 Charadrius vociferus
TTGGTCTTCCTTTTACCACGCCTTTTTACTTTGGTAAATCCACTGTTCAACAATTCTCAAATTTATTTCCACTTGTTTTATGGCTAGGCCTGTTTCCAGGCGAATCTCACAGCGCACTGCCTTAGTACCTTATACCAATTAGTTTCATATATTTCCCATAGCTCCGGTATTGACAGTTCCCGTCCACAGAACAGCTTGCAGATTTTTACTTGATCTCTTGGTCCCCAGATATGCCCCAAGACTTTACGACATTTCATACAATATGATCGCCTGTTAAAGGATGAACAATACCAGTGTCTGTTGCAATTTAGACACTGGCAAACGACCCAGCTTGAATGTCCCGAATTAGGATGCTTTAAACAGGGAATATATCTAATGTCCTCTGTCCAATCTAGTTGCGGTATTTCAGTTTCCACTTCACAACATAGGGTATAAACTTGGGGGGTACCTGTTAGTCTATATAGTCCACTTCCCCCAGTTTGGTTTGGTATTCGCCCCTCAATCCAGGGAGCCGAATGAACCTTTCGTATGGTGTTACCTGGTGGTATCTGAAACCAACGATATAGACTATGCCTAACCTCCCTTTGGGGTTGTGTCATTTATCATTTAGTCTTTATACATATTTTACTTAAATTCCAGAGTAACAATTAATTTGTTCTTACATAAATCATCTTTTTTTTTTTTTTTTTTTTTCAAATCAAAAATGCTTTACAAAGTCTCTCAGATGCTTTCCCTCTTACAATATATAGATACAATAAAACAAAAAATATATATTGCAAAGAGATATTCATTTAAACCACACTTTTAACTATTTAACTTTTGCA
>NW_009646477.1:0-941 GCF_000708025.1 Charadrius vociferus
GATGACACCCACCACCACCACCGAGGCTGAGACCAGGTCCACCTTGCGCACCTCGTTGTCTGCGGGGACACCCATGGGGTGGGCGGTGTGGGGAGGGGGGCGTGAGAAGATGGGGGGCAAATGGGTGGGTGGACGGATGGACAGATGAGGACATGGACGGGTGGATGCATGAATACAGAGGGATGGACGGACAGATCCATGGACAGACGGGTGGATGGATGGATGGATGGGTTGGTGGGCAGATGAGTACATGCATGGACAGACAGATGGATGAGTCCATGGATGGATGGGCGGATGCAACCATAGATGGACAGATGGGTTGATGGATGGACGGACAAGGACGTGGATGGACGGGTACAGGGATGAGTGGGTGGTTAGAAGAAGAACGGGTGGAGGGATGGATGGACAGAGAGGTGGCAGGGGGATGGATGGATGGAAGGACGGACGGACAGATGGATGAGTAGACAGATGACAAGATGAGTAGATGGATGAGTGGATGGATGGGTGGATGAGTAGATGGATGAGTGGATGGGTGGGTGGATGAGTAGACGGGTGAGTAGACGAATGAGCAGACAGAGGGGTGGATGAAGGGGCAGATGAGTGTACGGATGGGCACACGGACGGATGAACAAACGGATAGTGAGAAGTGAAAGGGAGACGGATGGACGGACAGATGGACAAAGGGTGGATGGATGAAGAAATGGAGGGAGAGGTGGATGGGTCAAGTGAAGTGTTGGGGGTGGATGGACGGACAGACGAACGGAAGGACAGACAAGACGACAGACGGAAAGAGGGATGGATGGGCAGACAGAGGGACAAACGGGTGAAGAGACAGAAAGGAGCACCGGGGGAAGGACAGGCGAGTGGACGGACGTAGGGACAGTCTGGGGGGGGAGGACGCACGGACGGACGGAGGGGGGACAGAGGGGTGCCCGGGCTGC
>NW_009646477.1:2863-3250 GCF_000708025.1 Charadrius vociferus
TCCCTCAACATTCCCCGTGTCCCCAATGCCCCCCACATCCTTCAATTCTCCCCATGTCCCTAATGTCCTCCATGTCCCTCGACGTTCCCCGTGTCCCCAGTGCCCCCCGTGTCCTCCACGTCCCTCAGTGCCTTCCATGCCCCCGTGTCCCCCATACCCTCCATGGCCCTCAATGCCCCCCATGTCCCCAACATCCTCCACGTCCCTCAACATTCCCATGCCCGCTCTGTCCCCAATAGCCCCCATGTCCCCAACGTCCTCCATGTCCACAATGCCCTCCACGTCCCTCAACACCTTCCATGCCCCCGTGCCCTTCGATGCCCTCCATGCACCCCATGTCCCCAGTGCCCCACATGTCCTCCATGTCCCCAGTGCCCTCAAAGCCTC
>NW_009646478.1:0-752 GCF_000708025.1 Charadrius vociferus
TACACCCCCAAAAGCACCCAGGGACCCCAGAGCCCCCTACACCACCTTGAGGACTCCAGAGCCCCCCGCCATGGTCCTCTTGGAGACCCCACAGACACCACAAGAAGTCTCTCCGCACGTTGGGGATCTCCACATCACCACCCTGGGGTTCCCTCGGGGACCCCAGAGATCCCAAAGTGCTTCGGGGACCCAAAAGCACCACAGAGACACCCCCCCAGCACCCTGGGGAACCCCAGAAAACATCAGGGGCACCCCCACAGCACCCCAGGAGCCCTCCCAGTGCCTCAGGGACCCCCATGGTGCCTCAGGGACCCCCTCCCCGCTGTCCCCAGGCCCCACGGGGTGACGCACCAGTGCCGTACTGGTAGACCTCGACAGGGCGGTTGTACATCTCGGCCATGGCCTGCATCTCGATGTGGTTCCCGTGGCACGTGCTCTTGCGCTTGCGGTTGATGTAAGTGGTAAAATCCTCCGTCACGTAGTTGGAGAAGTAATCTGCGTTCTTCATCTGGGGACAAGAGGACATTGGGGACATCAGGGCAGCCCCGGGGCAGTGAGGGACACGGAGAGGGGGGAGGTAGAGCATGGGGACACTGCATGGCTGCCCCAGGGATACCAAGGACACGGAGTGGGGGAGCCCCATGGACACTGGGGGAGCCTGGGGACATTGGGGACCTCAGGAAACACCAGTGGACATTGGGCAGGGCGGGGAGAATAACAGCCCAGTCTCCCCCAGTCCCCTCCCAGCCTGT
>NW_009646479.1:0-239 GCF_000708025.1 Charadrius vociferus
TGCCTATGCAAAGACATGGAGAAATACAGATGCATTTGCAGTCAGAGAGACATGCATGTGCACAGAGGCAGAGGAGGAGAGAGAGGTCAATGTGCACACAGAGACATGTGCAGACAGCCATACAGAGAGACAGAGTGAGACAGAGTCAACCCATTTGCTGTTAGGGCTGTCTGAGGAGCAGAAAAGGCCCTGATGCTGTGCAAGCACTGTTTAGTAATAACTAAAACATGGGTGTGTTA
>NW_009646480.1:0-303 GCF_000708025.1 Charadrius vociferus
CTTTTCCCTGTCTGTTTGTTTGCTATTATGTTTGGGTCGGGTTTGGCCTTTTCTTTCCTCCTGGCTGTGTGTGTGCGTGCATGCGTGTGTGTGTCCTCATTCTAGGTTGCCTCGGTTTGTTTTGCTCGGGTCGGGGAGAGGGTGCTTGGCTGTTTGGATTTGGATTTTTGTTTTGTTTGTTTGTTTGTTTGTTTTCCGATATCATACATCACATTCCGAGTCGCTGGAGGTTACCGAGAGGATGGAGGTGCCCGTCTCGGCTCTTTCTGTCAAACTGGAGACGCTGGTGGTCGGGCTGGCCGC
>NW_009646481.1:0-905 GCF_000708025.1 Charadrius vociferus
GCAAATATTTGGGGGGATTTGCCCCCCCCCAGGGCAGTTCCTATGGCTCTACCCCCAACTCGGTGAAGCCAAAAAGACCATTTACCCCTCCTCGGAGCCAAAACCGGCAACAAACAGCCGGAAGGGGCCACCCCAGGAGGTGGTCGAGGCCACCCCAGGAGGGTGTGGGGCACCCCAGGGAGGGTGGGGGGCACCCAAGGAGGGTGAGGGGGCCAGCTCAGGGGTGTCCCGGATGTCCCCCACCTGTGGGATGGCATCGCTGAGGCCGTAGTGTTTGCGGAGAAAAGCCAAGAGCTTCTCGGAGGGGCGGTCGACGGCCAAACGCCAGGGATCCACCCTCTCGCTCTGCAAAAAAATGGGGGGGGACGGGACACACGTGAGACATTTGGGGGGTCCTCGATGTCCCTTTGCGTCCCCTCTCCCTTCTCTGATGTCCCCTCTCGTCACCTGCAGCATGTGTTGGAAGAGCTGCCGGCCGTAACCGTGGCGTTGCACCGATTCGTGGATGTAAAAATCCAGGACGCAAAGCGGTTCCGCTTCGTTGTGGGCACCGTTACGGTCCTGAAAGGGGGGACAAAGATGGCCGGGGAGGGGACAAGATGGTCAGGGAGGGGACAAGATGGCCGTAGGGGGGACAAAGATGGCCACAAAGGGGGACAAGATGGCTGTGGAGGGGACAAGATGGTCAGGGAGGGGACAAGATGGCCGTGGGGGGGGAAAGAAGACCAGGGAGGGGACAAAGATGGCCATGGAGGGGACAAAGATGGTCAGGGAGGGGACAAGATGGCCGTGGAGGGGGGAAAGAAGACCAGGAAAGGGACAAAGATGGTCAGGGAGGGGACAAGATGGCTGTGGAGAGGACAAGATGGCCATAGGGAGGGGACAAGATGACCATGGAGGGGACA
>NW_009646482.1:0-467 GCF_000708025.1 Charadrius vociferus
CTGGTACTATGCATGGCTTGAACGTGCCCATGGGACCAAGTCCTTCAGGGCACCGACACAAAGGCCTGGTTGGTGAACACCAGGTCATTTTGGGGCGGAGGACAGTGGTTCAGATGTTCAGACAAAGGTAGATTGCCACATCCCTAGGCATCCCAGAGGCATCTGGTATCTGGCAACTGAGTAAATCACAGAATCACAGAATTTTCGGAGTTGGAAGGGACCTCTAGAGATCATCTAGTCCAACTCCCCTGCTAAAGCAGGACTGCCTAGAGCACATTACTCAGAACTGCATCCAGGCGCGTTTTGAAAATCTCCAGAGAAGGGGACTCCACAACCTCCCTGGGCAGCCTGTGCCAGTGCTCTGTCACCCTAACTGTAAGGAAGTTTTTCCGTGTGTTGGAACAGAACTTCCTATGTTCCAACTTGTGCCCATTTTGTGACTCATCCTGTCACTGGGAACCACCGAG
>NW_009646483.1:0-275 GCF_000708025.1 Charadrius vociferus
AATTCATTCATAAAAATTATAAATTATTTATTATTAATTATTAATTACAAATGAATAAAATTAAATAATTTTAATAATTACATCGCGACCCGATTTAGGACTACGTTATTTATCACAGGCAACTGTCTCGACCAATATGGGAAATGGATACAAAAATTGGTTTTAAGAGGCTCTGGTTAAATCTGTCGTTATTGGAACCCTTCGAGCCCCACGTTGGGCGCCAAAAAAGGAGTGGCGTGGTTTGGCCTCCATATGGGAGTGGGGATGGGACATCT
>NW_009646484.1:0-826 GCF_000708025.1 Charadrius vociferus
TTAGGGGGTAGGTGTGAGGTGAAGAGGCCCTTAGGTGGGCAGTTCAAGGGGGAAGAGGCCTATAAGGGGCAGGTATAGGGGGAAGAGGCCTTTGCGGAGGGCAGTTATAGAGGGAAGGGGCCCTTAGAGGGGCAGCTGTGAGGTGAAGACACCTTTGCGGGGCAGATATAGGGGAAAGAGACCTTTACCGGGCAGATGTGAGGTAAAGAGTGCTATAGGGGGGCAGATATGGAAGGCAAGAGGTCTTTACCGGGCAGATATGAGGTAAAGAGTGCTATAGGGGGGCAGATATGGACGGCAAGAGACCTTTGGGGGGCAGATGTAGGGGAAAGCTGGATGAGCGAGTTCTCCATCACCGTCCCGTAGATGTCACCCCCGGTGACGTGGCTCCCAACCTGGCCGGGGGGTGGGGGTGTCCGTGAGGCTGTGGGGCCCCAACGGGGACGGGATGGGGATGGGGATGGGATGGGAAGGGGACGTTGCTGGGCAGATAAAGGGGATAAAGGGGCCTTTAGGGATGCAGTTGCAGGGGATAGAGATAGGGGGGCAGGTATAGGGAAAACAGACCTTTTTGGGGGTAGATATAGGGGAAAAAGATCTTTAGGGAGCAGATATGAGGGTAAGAGGCCTTTAGGAAGGCAGGTGTAGGGGTAGGAGGCCTTTAGGGGGGTAGATAGAGGGGAAATAGGTCTTTAAGGATGCAATTATAGGGGAAAGAGATCTATGGGGGGCAGATATGAGAGGCACAAGGCCTTTGAGGGATAGGTGTAGGGGAAGGAGATCTTTATGGATGCAGTTGTAGGGAACAGAGGTCTTTGTTGGGGGT
>NW_009646485.1:0-409 GCF_000708025.1 Charadrius vociferus
GGGGGGCGCACCCAGGGAAGAGGGTCACCCACCCAAATTGGGGGGGGAGCACCCCACGGTCCAGCTGGGGTGCACATCAGGAGACCCCCAAGGGCAGGGAGAGATGGGAACACGGCGGCACCCCCGGCATCGTTATCCCCCAGCATCGTTAGCAACCTGCTCTCATTAAGGGCTCAGTCTCGTTAAGTGCCCAGTGTCATTAAGAGCCCCCCAAATTTTTAGGGTGACTCTGAGGAGGGGATCTCTCAACAAAATTGCTGCCCTCCCCCCCCCAAGTCCTGCAGGTGGGGAGAGCTGGGAACACGTTGGCACCCTGGTGTCGTTAGGAGCTCGGCATCGTTAACACCTCAGTCTCATTAAGCACCCAACATCATTAAGATTCCCCCCACATTTCTGGGGGGAGGCTGGG
>NW_009646485.1:2938-4394 GCF_000708025.1 Charadrius vociferus
GGCGGGGCGGAACGGCGCGGCCTCGGCCCGCTGCGGAAATCCTTCAGGGGTAACGGTCAGAGTAACGACAAGAATGATCAAAACCACAGAAAGCGCCCCAAAGAGGGAGCGGGAGGCGGAGTTACTGTGGGTGAAGGTCCCAACCTGTCCTCAGGGTTAGGGGGGATGCCCAGGTCTCCCGTGCGCAGTTTGCGAGTCAGGTCTTCGATCTGCAGTTGCACTGGAAGAAACCCGGTTAGGACAGAAAAAAGGGTGGGAAAAAAGACAGAGTTACCAAAAAAAGGACATCGTTGCCAAAACAACAGACATTCTTACCAAGAAAAGCACATCATTACCCAAAAAACAGGCATTTCTAGCAAGAAAAGCACATTATTACCCTGATACCAGGCATTTCTACCAAAAAAAACCACATCGTTACCCTAAAATCCGGCATTTCTAGCAAGAAAAGCACATGATTACCCTGAAATCAGGCACCGTTACCCTAAAATCAGGCATCGTTATGAACCAAAACCAAGTATTATTACCAAAAATAAACACTGTTAGCCTAAAACCAGACGTTATCGTGAAAAAAAAGCACGTGTTGTTACCCAAACTAGACATTGCTACCCTAAAATCAGGCATTATTATGAAAAAAAAAAACAGATGTTATTACCAAAACCAGACGTTATTACTTTAAAAATCCGACATTACTACAACAAACCTAGACGTTACTATGAAAAACAACGAGCATTATTACGAAAACCAGAAATTGTTACCAAACCCCCACGTCTCGTTACCAATAAAAGCACATTATCACTGAACCCCCACAAGTTATTACGAAACGAGGAGGTACTGGTACCAAAAGCACAACTAGTCATTTCCTTATTTGAGCAGTAACGCTAAGAAGACACACGTTATCACCTAAAAAAACACGTTATTACCTTAGAAACAAACGTTATTGCCAAAAAATACGCATTATTACCAAAACAAGACATTATCGCATTAGAAAAATACAGCGTTACCTTAAACAGTAGATTATTACCAAAAAATTGACTTGTTATTACCCAAGAAAAAGGATATGATTACCAAAAAATCAGACATTATTACTCAGGATTGTCAAAGAAAGACATTGTTACCCCACAAAATGAAATTATTGCCAAACCCCAGACATTATTAGCTAAAATAACACAGGGTCACCTACAAAACGTTCACGTCGTTACCTAAAACATCACGTTATCACCTCCAAACTCAGACGATATCGCTTTCTAAAGCCCCAAACGCCATCACCAAACCCCACCGCGGCACCCCGCGTCCGCGGCTTCGATAAATAGGAAGGAAAGTGGTGGTTGAGGGGGTGAAAACCCCCCTCCGGGGCCCGAATCGGGCGCAAACTCCCTGTTTTGGGTCAACCAGCACCGCGGGGGGGGTTCCTCGCGGGAGAGGGAGGCGCCCCCAGCCCCAAAAAGGGGGTTTTTGG
>NW_009646486.1:0-1519 GCF_000708025.1 Charadrius vociferus
AAAAGTGGGATTTGTGAGGAGGTGGAGGGGTGAAAAAAATGGGCTTGAGGGGTTAAGGGCCTAAAAGAGCAATTTTTGAAAGGCTGGGGACCTAAACAAGAAAGTTTTGAGGGGTTGTGGGCTTAAAGAAGGGGCTTTTGAGGGGTTGGAGATCCTAAAAATACGGTTTTAAAAGGTTGGGGGGGTTTAAAGGAGGTTTTACAGGTCCAAATACCTAAAAAAATGATTTTTGAAGGGTTACAGGCCTAAAAAAGGGATTTTTGAGGGGTTGCAGGCCTAAAAAAGGGATTTTTGAGGGGTTGCAGGCCTAAAAAAGGGATTTTACAGGTTGGAGATCCTAAAAAAGTGATTTTTGAGGAGCTGGGGGCCTAAAAGAAGGGATTGTGGAGGGGTCGGGGACCTAAAACAAGAAATTTTGAGGGGACAAAGAGTATAAAACAGGATTTTACAGGTTGGACGCCGTAAGAATGGCATTTTGAGAAGTTAAAGCCTACAAAACGCGTTTTCGAGTGACTGAAAACCTAAACAGTTTTACAAGCTAAGAATGCCTAAAACATTAATGTCTGAGGGTTTCACGGGGCTAAAAATGCGGGTTTGAGGGGTTGGGGCACACAAAAATGCATTTTTGAGGGGTTGGGGGGCCTAAAACCAGGATTTTACAGGTTTACAGTTCTAAAAAAGGTGATTTGGAGAGATCGAGATTCCAAAAACGGCATTTTGAAGGGTTTGCAATGTAAAAAAAAAAGGGGCTAGCATTTCTAAAAATTGCGTTTTTGAGAGATTAAAGCATAAAAACAGGTTTTTAAGCAGTCTGACATCCTACAAAACTTGATTTTAACAGGCCGGGGTCTTAAAACTGAGGTTTTTAGGAGTTGGGAGACGCTAAAAATGCGATTCTGATGGGTTGGGCAACCTTAAAAAAAGGATTTTGAGGGATAGCGGGCGCTAAAAAACAGATTTGGAAAGATTGGGGGTGCTAAAAATGGCAATTCGAGTAGTTGAAAGGCCTAAAAAATGGGGTTTTGAAAGATCAGAAATCATAAAACGGGATTTTTAGGGCCTGGCGGTTCTAAAAACAGAACTTTAAGATCGTAGAAATCCTTAAAAATTAGGTTTTGAGGAGCTGGGGGTCCTAAAAATGGGGTTTTGAGGGGTTGGGGGTCTTGAAAAATAAGACTTTGATAGTTCCGACATCTGAAAACACATATTTAAAAAAAACGGCAGTTTTAAAAATAGGTTTTTGTACACTTGGAAATCCTAAAAACGGTCTTTTGAGAGGTTGAACATCCCAAAAACGTTTTGAGACGTTGGGGTCGCTGAACGTGAGGGTTTGAAAGACTGAGGGTCCCAAAAACGGGGTTTGGAGGGGTCGGGGGTTGTAAAAAACACGATAGTTGATAGTCTCAGGGTCTGAAAAACTGAATTTTGAAAGACTGAGAGCAGTAAAAATGGCTCTTTGTAGGGTCGGGGGTCCTACAAATGGGGGTTTGAGGGGTCGGGGGTTCCTAAAAACGGGGTT
>NW_009646487.1:0-457 GCF_000708025.1 Charadrius vociferus
TTTACCCTTCTGATTCTCTTCCCCCATACCTCTCGGGGGGGAGTGAGCAAGTGACTGTGTGGTGCTTAGTTGTAGGCTGGGGTTAAGCCATGACAGCCTGGCAGCTTGTTTGTACTGTCTGAGTTGTGTCAGCAGAGGAAAGAATAGTTTACTGAGTTTAGGGGAATATCTGTTAAGGATTTTTGGTTTTATTCATGGAAAAGATTCATGTCACTGTTAGGATAAAGGGGTGCTTCTTAGCCACCACTTCTCATGTCTACAGAATCCATGACTGTGGGAGCATACTTAAGAGACAATGGACATATATTGAACCAGCCATGCGAGAAAGCAGACTGGCTTTAGGCCCTTGCCCTTGAAGTCACCTTGAGGAGAGAAAAACAGGAGCGACAGCGACTGTTTCACACCGATTGAGAAAAACAAATTTGGAGGGGTCGGACGAGCAGGTGGGAAAAACAGA
>NW_009646488.1:0-379 GCF_000708025.1 Charadrius vociferus
AGCGCTGGCACCGGAGGGGGCTGCCTCGGCCCCGGGGTGGGGGGGACGGGGACGGGCTGCACCACCCCAGGCAGCTTTTGTCCCCTCCTTGGGTTTCTGTCCCCCGGGGAATACGCAGGACTCATGCCAAAACAGGAGTCGGGTGCCAGGACTGCCGGTTCCCTTCTCAGCTCTGTCTTAGAAGTCGCCGGTGCTCGTGCCTCAGTTTCCCCAAGTTGGGAAACACAGCGCTCCCCACTGACCTTCCTCCACCTGGGGGGTGGGCGATGCTCAGGCTCCGATGCAAAGCCAAGTGCAAGGTCCTGCAGGTGGGTCGGGGCAATCCCCAGCACAACTCCGGGCTGGGTGGAGGATAGATGGAGAGCAGCCCTGAGGAGGA
>NW_009646489.1:0-1564 GCF_000708025.1 Charadrius vociferus
GGGGTCCCTTCTTAAATAAAGGTGATAAAAGCGCTAAAAAGGGTAAAATGAGTGAGTTTGTGAGGTAAATTTTGGTTAAAAATGGGTTAAAAAACGTGGGGTTGTGGGATGAGGGGTATAAAGGCGTTTAAAGACCTAAAAAAAGGGGTGAACTTGGTAAAAGTCGCTGAAATGGGGGAGTTTATGAGGTAAAGAGTAGTTAAAAGTGGGGGGGAAAGTTATAAAAAAAAAAGGGATTTAATGAAGGGGAGTGGGGGGTGATAAATGGGGCTGTTGAGGAGGGGGTGGAGGTTATAAAGGGGTTTAAGGGCCTAAAATGGGTTAAAATGGCTGAAATTTGTGATTTTATGAGGTAAAGTGTGAAAAATGAGGGGAAAAGTTAATGGGTTTTTAATGGAAGGGATTGGGGTGATCAGTGGGGGGGGGTATGCAGGTATTTAAAGATATAAAATAGGACAAAGGTGTTAAAGGTGGTGGGTTTATGAGGTAAAGTGTAGTTAAAAATGGGTAAAAAAGGTAAATGAAGGCGAGTTTTTAATAAAGCGTATTAGGAGGTGATGAGTGGGGCTGTTGAGCGGATGGGAGTTGCGTTGTAAAGGTGTTTGAAGACAAAAGTGGGTTAAAATCGTTAAAATGGGTGATTTTATGAGGTAAAGTGTGGTTAAGAACGGCTATTAAGACTAAAAAAACAAGGTTTTTAATAAAAGAGATTGGGGCTGATAAGCGGTGCTGTTGAGCGGGGGGGGGGGGGGGGTAAAAGGGGGGTTGAGGGGGGGGGGGGGGTTATAAAGGGGTTTAAGGGCCTAAAATGGTTTAAAATCGCCGAAATTGGTGATTTTATGAGGTAAAGTGTGGTGAAAAATGGGTAAAAAGGGTAAATAAACCCGAGTTTTGACTAAAGGTGATGAGGGGGGGATAAGCGGAGCTATCGAGTGGGTGGTTGGGGCGTTATAAAGGCGTTTGAAGACCCAAAATGGGTTAAAATTCCTAAAGTTGGTGACTTTGTGAGGTAAAGCGCAGTCGAGAATGACTGATGAGATTAAAACAATGTGGTTTTTAATAATTTGGGTTGGTAAGTGGGGTCTTTGGGTGGTAGGGAGGCCCTAAAGGTGTTTAAGGGCCTTAAAAATGGGTCAAAATCACCAAAATCGGTGATTTCGTGAGGTAAAGTGAGGTTAAACATGAGTAAAAAAGAGTGAAAATAGGAGTTTTTAATGAAAAAAAGTTGAAAGAATGGGTTTTTAACGGAAGGGTTTGGGGGGTGACAAGTGCGGCCGTTGAGCGGGTGGTGGGGCGGTATGAAAGCATTTAAAAACCTACAATGGGGTAAAATCGCTAAAATTGGTGATTTTTATGAGGTAAAGTGTGGTTAAAAATGTGGAAAAAAAGGGGGGAAAACCCCGGAGTTTTAGTTAGCAGGATTTGGCATTGCTAAGTAGGGCCGTAGAGGGGGTGGAAAGGCTTTTAAGGGCCTAAAATAGGTTAAAACAGCTGAAATCGGTGACTTTATGAGGTAAAATGCGAATAAAAATGGGTCAAAAAGGGGAAAAAAAAAAAAAGGGGG
>NW_009646490.1:0-13380 GCF_000708025.1 Charadrius vociferus
TTCTCGCGATCTGTGAGAGAGGCAGAAGCAAAGAGCTCATTAATAAGTATAATGAATGTCCTGTAAAAATAGTCCTGGGACTTTTAGAAGATGCACTAGCAGTAGGCATCCGATTCCTTTTAGAAACCTGTGTGCCTTCAGCTTTAATTCCTTTTGAACATTTTAAAGTTCCCAGCTATAGAAGGGAAGCTGACATTTCAATACTGATGTGAATGGCAGGTGTAGTATACACGCTTCTTTTTCTGGATATTCTCTTCATGACAAGGTTCTTTATGAAGAGTATTCCAACTAAGGAGTATTTTTGTAATCTGTAAACTAAAGTGAACTGGAGCAGGTGCTTCTCATATACTTTATAATGCAGGACAACCACTATAGATCAGTCCACAGGCCCCCTAGATGGTTTTTCTGTCAGTAGCCAATTGATTATTGCAGACACCAGTAAGTTAGGCAGGAGTGTACCCCTGTTTGAGGGTAGGATAGCTCTACAGAGAGATATGGACAGGTTGGATTGGTCCAAGGCCAATGGTTTGAAGGTCAATAAGGCCAAGTGCCAGGTCACTTAGGTCATAATAACCCCATGCAGTGCTACAGGCTTGGGGAAGAGTGGCTGGAAAGCTGCCTGGCAGAGAAAGACCTGGGGGTGTTGGTCAACAGCCAGCTGAATATGAGCCAGCAGTGTGCCCAGGTGGCCAAGAAGGCCAATGGCATCCTGGTCTGTATCAGAAATAGGGTGGTGAGCAGGACTAGGGAATTGATCGTTCCCCTGCACTTGGCACTGGTAATGCCCCACCTTGAGTGCTGTGTTCAGTTTTGGGCCCCTCACGACAAGACAATTGAGGTGCTGGAGTGTATCCAGAGAAGGGAAAGAAAGCTGGTGAGGGATCTGGAGCACAAGTCTTCTGAGGGGCTGCTGAGGGACTGCGGTTGTTTAGCCTGGAGAAAAGGAGGTTGAAGGGAGACCTTATCACCCTCTGCAGCTATCTGAAAGGAGGTTGTAGACAGGTAGGGGTCAACCTCTTCTCACTAGTAACAAGCAATAGGACAAGAGGAAGTGGCTTCAAGTTACGTCAGGGGAGGTTTAGGATGAAAATTAGGAAAATGCCTTCACTGAAAGGGTTGTTAAGCATTGGAACAGGCTGTCCAGGGAAGTGATGGAGTCACCATCCCTAGAGGTATTTAAAAGATGGGTAGACGTGGTGCTAAGGGACATGGTTTAGTGGTGGACTTGGCAGTGTTAAGTTGATGGTTGGTCTTGATGATGTTAAAGGTCCCTTCCAACCTAGAAAATTATATAATTCTATGATTCTATGGTTCTAGTGAAAATCAAAAAAACATCATAAGCGTGTAGTAACCTTTTACCACAATACTCCCCCATACTCTAGGATATTGAAATGTTTGTATTTCCTGAGCTATATTTGATGCTTTTGTGTGTAATACCTTGGGCTGAGTTTGCTTTCCAGAATTTTGTCTGGTTGTATTTTTAATTCCTGCTCAGTTCTTTTTGTGTTGCTTCAACTTTTGTCATCCAGTCTGCTCTGGTTTTGAACTGCTTACTGTGTGAAGGAAAAAAAGGTGGTTGATGCTGAGCTTGCTTTTTCATGTACCCTTTCCTTGTCTATTCATCTTCTCCATGCCATGCATAATTTTATGAAGTAGCACAAATAATTTGTCTGGAGTTACTTGAGCAGATGTCCTGTCATAGCTTTTGGAAACCTTTTCATCTTTGTCTTGACCTGTTCCATTTCTACTGTATTCTTTTTTGAAAAAGGAAGGGCAGAAATGCATACAGTAAACAATGTGCAGACATTCCTTGGGTAACCACCATGATATAATGATGTTTTCTGGTTTTGTCTCTATTTCTTGGTCAGCGATGTCCACCTTTCAACTTGTTATTTTGTAGATTTCTGATCACTGAGCCAAAATTTTTGAAGCTGTATTAAAGGATATCTATAACAAAAGCAGGAGTTGTCAGCACTGAGCCCATCTTTGGGGTCTTTCTCCTATGTCCATTGTTTTACATTCTTGTTGACTAAACTTTATTGCCACGTCACTGAATAATAATTTGATCATTTAATGCCACAGTCACCTTGACATTCTTCACTGTTGGAATTCATCTTTACTAGCATCAAGGACTTAGTGAAATCAGAAAGCTTGTCACATTTCTAGATCGTTTAAAAAAATGTTGGACAGCTGAAGTTCTAGAACAGAACCCAGTGCAACTTCATTGATAAAATCTTTGCACTATGAAAACTGAAAAAAAGCCCCCTATTTTTACCATGTCTTCCCTTTTCTTAACCAGTTCTTTTTGGACCTTCTCAATTCTATAGCTGTTTGTGAATGTAAGCATAAAAGATTATGTGAAGAATAGCTGCTTTATAAACTGTACTGAAGATCTTTCTTGAATTCAGATATGTTACCTTGACCAGCTCTCCTTTGTTAAAAACAATCAGTAGTTTTGTAAGGCAAGACTTCCTTTTTAAAAAAATGCATCTTTTTTTCTTGGTAACTCACATACATTCACATGCCCACTATTTACCTTGTTTAGAAATTGCTGGCAGTTTACCTTTTACAAAAATCAAGCTTACTAGTAGGCTGTTCCTTAAAACTCCCTCACAATTCTTTTGAAAGTTAGTGTAGCACCTGACACTTTCCAGGCAATTTTCAGTGAGAATTTTTAATCTCTACAGTTCCAGTGAAATGCCTGCTTGAATTCTGTCCTGGCAATATGCTAGTGTTTATTTTATTGTTGCATTTTTTTAAGGACATTTCAATCACAAGAAGTTCCTCTGATGAATTCCACTCTAAGGAGGAGTTCCAGAAATGAATACTTGCCATTCTGCTATAAGGTAAACAAGTTAAAATCTTATATAGTTGTTCTGATATAACTTTATATTTTTGAAGTTGCCTTTTTAAATTTTGACTGTGTACGCGCAGACTCTGCAGACTCATTTTAAGCCCTTATACTCCTTAAGTATTTGGAAAAGAAATAAGCATAAGTGTTTATGCGTGCTGCAAGTTGTTCTCAAACCTTTAATTTTGCATGCCTTTTTGTGTTTTCACACTTAACTAGCCAGAGTGATGTTTTGAAGCAAGTCTATGTGTGTTTAATAACCTACCTTAACAGGCTGTGTAACTGGACTAGGTTTCAAAGAAAGTGCTTTTTGCTAGATGATTTAAATTTGTTCTATGACTCTAGGATGCCGTTTTCCAATAATCTGCATGCAGTCTAAAGGGATTAAGCCATTAGGTTACTAAGTCCCAGTGGAAACATCTGAATTTGCATTCACCAAGTTCCTGCACACATCTTGAAGGCACCAGCAAGAGTAAATGTATGATAACTTACATAAATATTGCCATGATAAGGCACACTAACCAAATACCCATTCTTTACTATTCCATTTTCATAGTTTTCTGTTCCAATGAACCTTCTTACTGCTCTGAATACTGCAGAAATAAACACAGTAATTGGGGAGGTAGGGCGGGAAAAGATTTATTCTAACAAATTAAAATATACCTCTCTTTGTTTAAAAATTTTCTGACAAATTTGGGTTTTTTTTGTGAAAGTCTGGAGATTTAGACAATACTAGAAAAGATTTCATTACCCTTATTTCTTATTGCTTCCATTTATAATAATGAATGGAAAACAAGTAATTGTTTCTGAGATGGAAGGAGAAAGTATCACTTTTCTGAGCAGGTTTCACTGTAATGTCTGACTAAGACTGCTTCCTGAGTTTTCATAAAAACACCTCAGGAAGCATTGGCTTTAATGTTGAATGTCCTTTCCCTTTACACCACATCTTATTTACAGAACTCCGCCCTAGTGACTTTCAGTCCTGGAACTCAAATAATTCAAAGAACAATCCTCTCAACTAAGGAAAAAACAGAACTCTAAAAGTTTATACAAATTTCTTTAAAGGAAAATCTGATACTGTATTCGGTGTCAAACCATATCCTCCCAAGTATCTTGGGCAGCAAATTCTAATGTTGATTGTTAGAAACATGATCTCAGTTATATTGTCCAGTAAAGAAAACATTTCCAAGGATGACAGAACATCCACCTTCCTCCTAAAACTATTAGACTGAATATTTTGCAGTTAAAAGATCATTTTTCCTCTCTGAGTGTTCACAGTCAAATAATTTTAAAGGAAATTAAGCAACTCACCAGTTAGCATGAACTGATAGGCATTGTCAGAGATGGAGAAGATGTGTGGAGGGGCCTCCTGGCGCTTCTTGCCTCGGTAGGCCAACACCACCTCCGGGTTGTACACCGGCAGCCACTTGTAGGGGGTGACAGTGACGCAGACCCAAAGGAAGACTGCTGCTGGTACTTACGTAGATCATCCAGGCTGCATAACGCTCTTTGAGGTTGTACAGCACAGCGGGTTCGTGGAGGTGGGTCATCATGGCCATGTCCTCGATTTTATCATATTTGGGAGGGTTCATGGAGAAGATTTGATCTTCCTTCACGGTCAGGGTCTGTCAGATGAAGAAGGAGATGCATATATGTCAGCTAAGAGCTGAGAGTGGGACTTATATACAGTTTTTAAGCCTTGCATTTTCCTCACCTCTCCTGCTTCAGTCTTGACAGTGACCTTCCCAGATTCCCTACTCTGGATTGTCCCTTTCACAAAGGATTCCTTAGGATGTACCACAAAGACGGATGTCTTGGCATCGAACGGCTTGTTCTGGGCCTCGATTCTTTCCTTCTCTGACTTCCGGAGGTAAGGGGCTGCCTCCCCAAAGGCGGCCATCTCAGCATCCGGAGACGTCATGTCTGCACTTCACTGAAGGCACGTCAGCAGAGAACCCTGTGGGAGAAACAAAATGTGGCATCAATAGATCATTAATGTACCTTGCTTACAAGGAGATGTTTTGCAATATTTTAAAATTAAGCACATACTAGAATTGCTAAAATTAGCATAACTAGCCTTCCTCCTGTTTAATGATTTAAAACCACAAGAAAAAATCTTGCTTTCATCCTTGAGTAATACAGAATAACCTTTTAAAAATTGCTGTCATTTGTGTCTTTTGACAATGTACATAGATTGTACAGTGTCATATTTGAGAATATAGATTTTGTTAAAGGAACTTTCTTATTCTCATGTAGAATTAAAAAAAAAAAGTATAGGTAGAAAATATACAGATGGCTTGAAAGCAGATGGAAAAATTCATTCAGAAACCAGTTTCAGAGGTTTTACACACTGCATAACATGCAACAAAGGGGGACGCCAAATTTCAACAAATCACTAGACCCCGCACACTTACCTTGAAACTCTTCTTGGAGACAGGGCAGAGCACTGCAAAGACACTTTTATAGAGTCTGGTTGGCAGATGCTCTGGATTCCTCCTCTTTCTTCGGTCAAAAAATTTTTTGCCAAACATTCTTTGGCAAAGCATTGTCTGGCAAACTTAACTAAGGGCATAATTGTCATTTGATTTGACCAGATATATTTAGAAATGTTTTGTATCTTACCAATGATGTGAATGTATTGACTATAAATAATTTGACAAGAGACTTAACGAGAGAATCTCAGTTAGTCAAGGCACTTGGAGAACTTGGATGTAGGACTTATGGATTCTATTGCTGCATTTCCAGTGATTTCCTCCTGGACCCAAGACAGATTTTTATTGTATGCCTGTGCTGCAACTCTTCTAGTTGCATGGTGCAGATAAAATAAATGTTTTCCATATGATGTTCTGAAGCTAATGAAGAAATGCAATAAGGGCAATAGGTAAACTGAAAAAAAAAGCTAAAATATTCTTTTTAAATTAATTTAACTCTTATGTTCATTTAATATTTGAAATGAGAGAAACAAAATGTGTTACAGTCCAAATTCATACGTAAAACAGTCCTGGCAACTGAGACACAGCCCAAGACAAAGGAAGAATTACATTCTTTTTCTAAACATTCCTCTTGAAAGATGGGTATACAAAAAAATGTATTCGGTACAGAGCTGAGTAAGTATGAATGTGTAATATTTACTGACTAGCACTAAAGTAAATAAGGAAGATTTTACTGTACCTCCACTTTTGGTACAGTTTTTCAGGACCATGACAGAGACAAAAATGCGAAGTAAGCCACTAAATAGCTTAAGCCTATCCTTCACATATGTAACCTCTGTCAAAATATATCGAGCAACGTCCTCAACCAAGTCAGGAAGCAGGGGAGGTCCCTGTAGCCCTTCAGTACCTACAACTCAAAAAAAACCACCCCTCCACCCAAGCACAACTCTGCACACAATCACGCACCGAGAATGCAGCCTGAGATCCTCTGCACTCTGAGATATCCTCAGTGCACCACTCCCACCCCATCACAAATATCTTACACACTTACACATTCATACAGGTCATGCAAGAAAAGCTATCAACATAGTGCTGCCTAGATGAGACCGTTAGAGGTGGCGGGCGCTCCTGTACAATGCTGATACTCTGAGAAAAGGGGAATTTGTTGGTAGACCTGGAAAGTGGCTGATCTAGTTCTAGGAAAAGGGCACTGTCACTTGAGCTGCTTTACATACTGTCAGCTCTAAACACACACTTCTCCTGGTCGTTGGCATTCTGGTTATTAAAAGAGCTCAGTGGATAAAGCTCAGCAAATAACAGAAGGGCAAGGTCAGAAAAATGATGCCTGTGATCCAAGGTAATACCCAGCGTCAAGCACTGGCCTGTGCATGAAGAGCTTGTGCCCAGGGGGGCTCTGGCACTGCAGTACCCACTTTTCTGACATTCAAACCCCAAAGTCACGCCTGAGCTCCCTGCGCAGGGCATGGGGAGGCTGAGGGAAACACTCTGTGCCCTGACCAGGAGAAGCCCAGAAAACAACCAGCGGGAAACGGCGAGCGCAGGCGTGCATCTGAAGTCCTGCCTCTCTGCCCATCTCCCACTCCCATGGACATGCGGAAGATAGAGGATAGAATCACAGAATCATAGAATGGTTTGGGTTGGAAGGGACCTTGAAAAGGTGTTCTTCTGCAACACCCCTGCTGTGGACAGGAATATCTTTGACTATATCAGGTCGCTCAAGGCCCCAGTCCAACCTGAGCTGGAGCACTTCCAATGATGGGGTATTCCCAAATTCTGGGGCCAATCAGTTCCAGTGTCTCACTAGCCTCCTCTTAAAACATTTCTCCCTTCTATCCAACCAGAATCGACCCTCTTCAGTTTAAAACCTTTGCCCCTTGCCCTGTCGCTACAGGCCTTGGTAAAAAAAGCCTTTCTCCATCTTTCTTAGACACCTCCTTTATATATTGAAAGACAGCAACATGCAGTCTCCTCAGAGCCTTCTCTTCTCCAGGCTGAACAAGCCCAACTCTCTCAGCCTTCCATCTAGCAGAGGTGTTCCAGTCCTTGGATAATTTTTACGGCCCTCCTCTGCACCTGCTTGAGGAGGTCCATGTCTTTCTTGTACTGGGGTCCCAGAGCTGGATACAATACTCCAGGTGGGGTCTCATGAGTGCAGAGCAGGAGAGAACCACCTCTCTCTGCAGGGCTGCTCTCAAACCAGCGTCATGGTTTGAGGTAAACAGGACCAATTTTGTTCAGTAACTTTGCTTCTTCTAACTACTGACATTAACAGCATATTGTGCGCACACTGGTCACTCTCTCAGAGTGATCAGACCTTTGTTTATAGCTGATGCCCAGGCATGGTATGCAGAGCGGCTCCTGCTTATGCTTATTGCTATAAACCCCAAGGGCAGCTAACTTTGCTACTTGCCCTGTTGGAGGGTCAGAAGCAGAATAGTGTAAAGGGGTCCCACCTGCGGGGAGGAGCAGACAGGACAGGTGGCCCAAAACTGGCCAACAGGTTATTCCACCCATCTGCCTCACGCTTAGTATAAAAGCTGAGGGATCAAAGGGTCAGCCCCCTTTCTTCAATGGCCGCATCCGAGGAAGAGTCTGTCTGTTCATCTGCCTTTGATCCTGATCCTGGATCCAGATCTGGAATCCAGTTCCCGTCCATCACTGAGTCCAGTCTGGGACTTCCCCAGTATCAGCTGGTGATGTGATTGTCATCCTGGGAGCTTGATACAGTTTGGTATATATTTCACTTTCTATTTATTTTATTATTAATATTTCATTAAAGTAGTTTAATTCCTTCTAAACTCATAAGTCTCTTTTTCCCTCCTCTGCCTCTCTCTTAGAAGATGGGTAGGGGGGAGAATCTGTTGGTCCCATATGTGGTGCCCCATGTCCCCAGTAGCCGATTCAGCCTAAACCACGACAACCAGTCATCCCCTGGTATATACTGACAGTGAGGATTGCCCTGACCCAGATGCAGGTCCTTGCCCTTAGCCTGGTAGAACTTCCTTGGGTTCACAGGGGCCCACTCTGCAAGCCTGCCAAGGTCCCTCTGGATGGCATCCTTTCCCACTGGTGTGTCAAGTGCACCACTCAGCTTGGTGTTTTCTGCAAACTTGCTGAGGCTGCACTCAATCCTACTGTGCATGTCATTAATGGAGACATTGAACTGTATTTATTCCAGTATGAACCCTCGAGGGACACCACTCAGGACCCGCGGATGTATCTTATCAGGTTCCATGGACTTGTGCACTTTCAGGTTCCTCAGGGGGTCTCGCACTTGATCTTCACCTACAGTGGGCGGTTCTCCGTTTTCCCAATCCTCCCCTTTGCATCCTGTGTCATGGGCAGTGTGGCTGCAGTGAAGACTGAGGCAAAAAAGTCATTGAGTACCTCAGCTCTGTCTCTGTCCCGGGTAACCAGTTCTTGCGTTTCCTTCCGGAGAGGGCCCACATTTTCCCTAGTCTTTCTTTTCTCGCTGACATACTTAAAGAGGGATTTTTTGTTTGTCGTAATGTCCCTGGCCAGATTTAGTTCTATCCGGGCTTTAGCTTGTCTAACCCAATCCCTGGCTGCTCAGACGATTCTTCTGTATTCCTCTCAGGCTACCCGCCCCTGTTTCCACTCCCTACAGGCCTCCTTTTTCCTTTTGGTCATGTCCAGGAGCTCCTTGTTCATCCATGCAGGCATCCTGGCTTTTCTGCCTGCCTTCCTTTTTGTAGGGACGCATTGCTCCTGAGCTTGGAGGAGGTGATCCTTGAATATTAACCAACTTTCTTGGGCCCCTCTTCCCTCCAGCGCTTCATCCCATGGAACCATACCAAGCAGATTCTTCAAGAGGCCAAAGTCAGCTCTCCCAAAGTCCAGGATGGTCAGCCTGCTGCGCACCTTCCTCGCTACCTCGAGGATCTCAAACTCAACCATTTCATGGTCACGACAGCCCAGGCTAGCCTTGAGTTAGACACTGTTTACCAGTCCCTCCTTGTTGGTAAGAACAAGGTCCAGCATAGCTCCTCTCCTCATTGGCTCCTCAACCACTTGGAGAAGGAAGTTGTCCTCAATGCAATCCACGAACCTCATGGATTGCCTATGCCTGGCTGTGTTACCCTTCCAACAGATGTCAGGGTTGTTGAAGTCACCCATGAGGACCAGAGTCTGTGAACGTGATGCTGCCCCTATCTGTCTATAGAGGGCTTCATCCACTTGGTCTTCTTGGTCGGGTGGCCTGTAGCAGACCCACACTGTAATGTCCCCTGCTCCCGATTTCCCTTTAATCCTGACCCATAGGCTCTCAGTTGGCTCTTTATCCATCCCTAGGCTGAGCGCCATGAATTCCAGCTGCTCGTTAACATATAAGGCAACACCGCCTCCTCGTTTCCCTTGCCTGTCTCAAGAAGAGAAGAACGGTAGCACACAACACACTGTCCCACCTAACCCTGCACATAGCTGGAAGGTGTTGGAGGAGGTCATCCTTTCACAGACCGTTTCTCTGGTCCAGTGCTAGCAGCGGATACAAATCCACAGCATGAATATTTGTGCTGGCTGACACTTGAGGAAGAAACTGCAGTTGCAACGGAGCTCTATCTGGAATTTCTGTACTCAGCACAGAGGTTAACCTCTGTCTGTCAATACCTCTGCATTGATACCCTGGTCCCCAGGTACATGCAATGGAAGTTAACACAAAGCCGTTACAAATGATGTGGGCTGTGTTTGGTGTGATGGGGCAACACAGACCATGAAAGGTGACTGCTATTAATCAAGTAATAGGAAGATTACTGAAAGCAAACAAAGATGACTTTGAAAAGCAGTCCCTGTGGGATTTGCAACATGCTGGTGTTGTTATCAGCCATGCTGTCTGGATTAGCAGGGCATGCCTGTAGGGATCAGTGCACCCTGTGAATCACCAGTGGATCGTATGACATGGAAGGTCATGCTAATGTGTAGCTTCAGGCTAATGTGTAGCAAGGCGGACTTGATAGAGAACACTAGTTGCTGAAGTGGGAGCTACAGCAGAGGTGAGGTGTCAGTGTGTCTCCAAAGCATCCACAATTCCATCCTTCCTTCTTTCCTTCCTGATGTTTTAATTTGTTTCACAGAGTAGACTTCCTATTCACAGGGTTAATGGGATTGTATCTGTCGTGGGTGGTGTTGTATGGCACTTCTTAGGTGAAAAATCAAAGATATCATAAACCTCCATTCAGCAACAGATAGGGATTGCATTTGTTCAGCACTGAACCCAAGGTGCTTAGAGGGGACGCAAAAGCATTTCCAGCATGAGCAGAGACAAAGTGCTTGAAAACATCCACTGCAAGTGCAGCTTTCAAATGGTGGTGTCAGTTATACTGCAATTAGTTGTTAGGCGTGCTGAGAGAGACGTTGCCAGACAGGATGGGCAGTCTGACAGGGAATGTCCAGCCTCCATTTCAGCAGTGCTTCTTCAGACAGCAGTCCTCTGTGTAAAAGGAGAACTCGCGGGAATGCTAGCCCAAGCTGAACAGAAATGCCGGCACCCTAATCCTCTGGAGGAAAACTCCTCTTCCCTGCCCTTCTGCTAAGACATGGCTGAGTGCTAGAGCCTGCCTATGGTACGGACACGCTTTCCTCATTAAGGAGCCTGTTTAGTCTCTTGATGGGCATGGAGTCATGTGGAGTTAAACATGAGGAGAGCTTTCTCCTCACCTAGCATACCACGTCTACTCCACCTAGGTGTTTGTGGGTTATGCGGTTCAGATATATCCTATCTCAGGATAGCCATGAAGAGACCGGGATGGCCTTTTGCCATCTCCTCATGCTGCTTTTCCACTCAGGGACCAATTTCTGCCGGTCTTCCTTGACTCCACAGCCGGGAAAAGGGAAGTGAATGGACTTTTCCTTTGGGAAGTTTGATTCACAGCATTTTCTATTGGCCGTGTCTTCTCTTGCCAGTGATGACATTCTTAGGTGGCTTCCTGCAGCCTGAAAAAGACTGAGCATCCCAGTGGAGAAGGACCATATTTTCTAACTGGAAAGGTAAGCAGAGCAGCTGGTAGGACAGACCTGTCGTTTGAAGTTGGGTTGCTCTTGAATGAGTGCCCGAATTGCGCAGATACTCAGACACCTCTTTTGTTCTCAGCTAATGTCTCTGGAAGCAATCGCTGCTGGGCAGTGGGTCATGGCTGAGAAAGTGTCCTTCCAATTGCCCTTTCCATCACCCATCACAACAACTGAGGGGCTCCCGCTACTGGCAGGTGAGGAACAGCCCTCTTGGGGAGGAACAGGGAAGGAAACAGGTCGGAAATGAAGCAATGATGGCCATGTGCCACTAGATAGCAGCAGCCATAGTGTCAGGGTGCTCAAACAGTGCTTGCATCCCCTGTCCTGAGGAGATTCCCTGCTCACCCCACTAAAGGCTGTGCTGGGGACACACCTTTCTCTCCATGAGGCTTGTAGTTGGCAAGTTCTGAGTTTAACCCGAGCGATGGGGTTTGAGCTCTAAGCAAGTAGATTTGGGAATACGCGTCTGATATCCTCTCCAGTTCAAGTTGCAATGGCCACTTCACTTGGTCACTGCTTTGCCAGGCAGCACCTTCCTTCCAGATCAGTGTCTTCAGCTCCCTGAGAAGCGTCTCCAGTTAGCCAGTATCTTGTAGGGTGGCTTGTAGGGTCTCAGAGCAGAGCCATCTCATGACCCACACTGCTCTCAGCCTCACACGTTAGCTGATCTTGGACTTCTTTGACTTTACCTCTTTGAGCTCTGATTCTAAAGTCTTCCTGCATGCTGGACCTTGTTTCTCCCAGCAGTACTGTATTGATGTTGGGGCGGTGCTGCTCACATGGTGAGGGGGGTTCAGCGTGCCTATTCTGCGGGAGCTGTAAAAGCCCTGTCATGAGACCCTTAGAGCAAGGCTCAGGTGCTAGGTGATTCCTCTGCTATTCACTCCTCCTTTTTTGCTGAGTTGTACCTGCTTCAGTTAGCATTTGTCTCTAACCCAGAGCTCCTTCAGTCTTTCTGGTTTCTGAGAAAATCCTCCAAAGTTGTCTGGTCTTCCTGAAAATAAGGGACAGAAGTTACCTCGAAGCACTGAGCTGTTGGTACTATGGAAATACCAGCTTAGACAGACATCTCTGTGTACGTTTTTCTTTTAACATACCATGACATTGTCCATGTGTCTTTCACCCACAGGCAACGTGAAATGCATAAGAACAATCCAGCCGAGATGGCTGATACAGCACATGAGAGTTTACGGTTGTAAACGCCCAGTGTGCCTCTGCTGTTCAGATCAGGTTCTGAATGAAGTAAAAAGTATTTGCCAATGCTCTCCATTCTCTTCATCCTCTCAAAAAAAAAAGAAAATATTGTCATGATGTGACTCTATGAAGTGCCCAGCAGCTCTGCGAAATTCTGGAGACAAGATGTGTAGGTGAAGGGAATAGTAGCCAGCTTGGGGGGATAAAAATTGCGTAATACGTGGGTATCACTGAAGTACCTAAACAGCGCTGCGTCTGTTGTAAATTGGTTGTCTTCTATGCCCCTTCCCCTAGCAAGAAAAATATGTTATTTCTTATACTTCCAACTGCTTGTAAATTAAAGCATGTGCTACGCAACGGACAGGTAATGGATACAAGCTAAACATTCAGCAATAGCCAAACTTTCATGGCATCCCATAGCTAACTAGGGACACAAAAGTAGCAAAAAACAGAGAAGAAGCTACTCATGTTCAGTATACTCAGGAAACTACGGTCTTTATTCTCTAGACACTATTACAAAGAGTAATTACAGAAGAAAGTGACTGAGACGTTCACATTTTGTGCATCCCTCAGGTCACTTCTTTGCTGCCTCGTGACATCCTCACTCCTCCTCTTCTATCTTCTTGCCATGAAACTCCCGGCTCTTCACTCGGAGCTTGTTGACCTGTGACTCTGCAATGTCAGCCCGCTCCTCGGCTTCCTCCAGCTCGTGCTGGATCTTGCGGAACTTGGAGAGGTTGACATTGGACAGCTCCTCCTGTGTGGGGAGAGGGGGTCAGTGGTGATGAGCCCAGGGTAGGGGTTTCACTCCTCCTGCGCCTCAGCCTTGTGGGGCTGCGCCTCTTCCCTGGGGAA
>NW_009646491.1:0-1574 GCF_000708025.1 Charadrius vociferus
CCTAGACCATTCTATGATTCTATGTTGGCATATGCCTTTCCAGGACTGTAAAAAGTAAAAGCTTCAAGTATGCAGCGCTAGCAGGAGGTTTGGCACTGTCTACAGGGTGCTCTAATCCACCCCACGTACCTATCAGCACAAGAGGAGATCCAAAGGGGAGTGTCCAGGACTGAACTACTCCTCCTCCCCTTTCCTCCCCCACCCAGGACTGAAGGAAAAGACCATATACCATGTGCAGATTTCAGGACTCACTAATGCCAGTGAAGGACCTCCAACTCTTTCACAACCTTTCAACACTCCAAAATGTGGTACTGTGGAAGCTCTATGCATCTGCATTACCCAGCATGAATCTTTGCTTTATGCACTATATATGGCATTATTCTCCACCCTTTCCTGCTTTTCATGGAGTAACAAAGGGCTCATACACAAGATTTATTATTCAATTCTTAGTTACTGATATTAAACACACAAAATCATTCCTTTGTTACAGATAAACTATGTATCACAGAACAACTCGCCGAGGAGACCAGCTCCAGTGCAGGTAAGTCAGCACTGGGGAAGGGAATCGAGGCAGAAAGGGCAAGAAAGGGGCTCTTTTGGGGGCTTTTTGAAGCCGGAAAAAGCAACTACCTTGTCCTCGTGCTGGAACTGGCAGCTTGGGGGAGGGCTGCATGGCGGAGCCAGTACAACAGGCAGCAGTTCTAAAGGAGCTGTGAAGGAGCACAGCGAGCCGGCTTGCTGTGCACTGAGCAAGTGGGCAGCTAGTGGGTGGCACCTGGGAGCACCACAGAAGGGCAGACCCTCTGAGTGGGCAAACCGACCGGGCCAACAGGGGGCAACGGGTTGCATGGAAGGGCACTGTAAATCTACCAACTTGGTCAGGTGGCCATGGTATCTATCCAGCAGAAGACCATGGCCCTGATGAACTGTACACACACCAGCTCTGATGCTGCTTCGCAGACGGAGCTCTCGTGCGAACACGTTGCCACGCAGGCATCAGGCTGCAGGATGTGCCCTGCTCTCACACCTGTGTCAGATGGCAGTGGTGAGCATGCCTGTGGCAGGTGTGCCCAGGTAGAGGAGCTCCTGCGGTTAGTGATGGAGCTCAGGGAGGAGGTAAGTAGGTTGAGGGTTATCAGGGAATGCGAGGAGATGGATGCCTGGAGTCATACCCTGTCTTCCATTACAGAAACCCAGCAGGCAGACAGAGCCCCTGCTATGAAGAACTCCCACTCCTCTCCTCGACTGACTGAACAGGGTAGCGGAGAGGACAGGGGACAATGGTGAGATGTTCCTGCCTGACGCAACGGGCGCCGCAGGCACATCTGCCTGCTGACTACCAGACCACAGATACAGTGCTCTGCAAGAGGAACTGAACAACGGTGAGGATGATAATCCTCCCAGCTTGGAGGTGTGGTTGAGGCCTAGTCGGACCACCCCCCAAATCAAAACCTCCACAGTTAAAAACAAAAGACGGGTCACTGTAATAGGTGACTCACTTCTGAAGGGAACGGAAGGCCCGATATGTAGACCGGACCCGCTATATAGGGAAGTTTGCTGCCTCCCTGGGGCCC
>NW_009646491.1:4598-5616 GCF_000708025.1 Charadrius vociferus
TGGAAAGGGACCTGGGAGTCCTGGTGGACAACAGGATGACCATGAGCCAGCAATGTGCCCTGGTGGCCAAGAAGGCCAATGGCATCCTGGGGTGCATCAAGAAGAGTGTGGCCAGCAGGTCGAGGGAGGTCATCCTCCCCCTCTACTCCGCCCTGGTGAGGCCGCATCTGGAGTACTGCGTCCAGTTCTGGGCTCCCCAGTTCAAGAAAGACAGGGATCTGCTGGAGAGGGTCCAGCAAAGGGCTACAAAGATGATTAGGGGACTGGAGCATCTTTCTTATGAGGAAAGTCTAAGGAACTTGGGTCTTTTTAGTCTGGAGAAGAGAAGACTGAGTGGGGATCTTATCAATACTCATAAATACTTAAAGGGAGGGTGCCAGGTAGATGGGAACAGTCTTTTTTCAGTGGTGCCCAGTGATAGGACGAGGGGTAACGGGCACAAACTTGAGCATAGGACATTCCATCTTAACATGAGGAGGAACTTCTTTACTTTGAGGGTGGCAGAGCACTGGAACAGGCTGCCCAGAGAGGTTGTGGAGTGTCCCACTCTGGAGACATTCAAAACCGGCCTGGATGCTGTCCTGTGCAACCTGCTGTAGGTGACCCTGCTCTGGCAGGGGGGTTGGACTAGATGATCTCCAGAGGTCCCTTCCAACCCTGACCATTCAGTGATTCTGTAACTCTGCCTAAATTTCATTACCCAACAGGCAGGGAAGACTTAGGTAGGGTTCCTCATCTCAAACATTTTCTGACCTTTTTATGCTAGATATATTCACCCATCTTTATTGCTGATTCCTATCATAGGTTTTAGCAGTTGCTTAAATATTCTGTCTGTGACTAGTTAAGTTCAGTAGTTTTTGTTCTTGGCAAAATCCCAAGCAATCATGTAGAACTCTGTGGAGACATTCCTGAATGAAAAAGGGCATAACTTAATTCCATTGAGCAACCCAGGGTTTGAACAAAGTACGGAGGCCTATGTGCAACGTCCTTAGCCCCCCCTTGGCTACCCAAAAAGGGA
>NW_009646492.1:0-633 GCF_000708025.1 Charadrius vociferus
AGTGTGTCGGCCGCTCCACACAGCTTGAAGTCATCTGCAAAATTGCTGAGGGTGCACTCAGTCCCAACATCCATGTCACCAACAAAGTTATTAAACGGTACCAGTCCCAGTATTGACCCTTGGGGAACACCACTTGTCACTGCTCACCACTTGGACATGGAGCCGTTGACCGCAACTCTTTGAGTGCAACCGTCCAGCCAGTTCCTTATCCACCGAGTGGTGTCGAATCCATGTATCTCCAAGTTAGAGACCAGGATGTCATGCGGAATGGTGTCAAATGCTTTGCACAAGTCCAGGTAGATGACATCTGTTGCTCTCCCCTTATCCAGCAATGCTTTAACACTGTCATAGAAGGCCACCAAAATTGTCAGGCACTATTTGCCCTTAGTGAAGCTATGTTGGCTGTCACCAACCACCACCTATTTTCCATGTGCCTTAGCAGAGTTTCCTGGAGGATCTGCTCCGTGATCTTGCCAGGCACAGAGGTGAGACTGACCGGCCTGTAGTTCCCTGGGTCTTCTTTTTTACCCTTTTTTAAAATGGGGGGTTAGCTTCCCCTTTTCCATTCGGTGGGAAGTTCACCCGACTGCCATGACTTCTCAAACATGATGGATAGTGGCTTGGCAACTTCAT
>NW_009646492.1:1406-3569 GCF_000708025.1 Charadrius vociferus
GGTACAGGTTAGGGGCTGACCTGCTGGAAGGCACCTCTGCAGAGAGGGACCTGGGAGTCCTGGTGGACTACAAATTGACCATCAGCCAGCAATGTGCCCTTGTGGACAAGAAGGCCAATAATATCCTGGGGTGCATTAAAAAGAGCATGGCCAGCAGGTCAAGGGAGGTTATGTTCCTCCTCTACTCTGATGAGGCCACATCTGGAGTACTGTGTCCAGTTCTGGGCTCCCCAGTTCAAGAAAGACAAGGAACTACTGGAGAGAGTCCAGTGGAGGGCTACAAAGATTATCAAGGGAAGGGAGTACCTCTCTTATGAGGAAAGGGTGAGACCTGGGTCTGTTTAGCCTGGAGAAGAGAAGACTGAGAGGGGACCTCATCAATGCTTATAAATATCTAAAGGGTGGGTGCCAAGAGGATGGGGCCAGACTCTTTTCAGTGGTGCCTGGTGACAGGACAAGGGGCAATGGGCACTAATTGGAACACAGGAAATTCCATCTCAACATGAGGAAAAACTTCTTTACTTTGAGGGTGACAGAGCACTAAAACAGGCTGCCCAGAGAGGTTGTGGAGTCTGCTTCTCTGGAGATATTCAAAACCCACCTGGATGTGTTCCTGTCCAACCTGCCCTAGATGAACCTGCTTTGGCAAGGGGGGTTGACTAGATGATCTCCAAAGGTCCCTTCCAACCCTAACCATTCTGTGAATTCTGTGAATTCTGTGAATTCTGTGGACGGTCGCACTCAAAGATTTGCGGTCAACAGCTCTATGTGCCTACAAGAAAGCTGGAAAAGGACTCTTTACAAGGTCATGTAGCGATAGGACGAGGGGAAATGGCTTTAAACTGGAAGAAGGTAGATTTAGAATAGATATTAGGAAGAAATTTTTTACTGTCAGTGTGGTGAGGCACTGGAACAAATTGCCCAGGGAAGTAGTGGAGGACCCATCCCTGGAGGTGTTCAAGGCCAGGCTGGATGGGGCTTTGAGCAACCTGGTCTAGTGGAAGGTGTCCCTGCTCATGGTGGGGGTTTGGAACTATATGTTCTTTAAGGTCCCTTCCAACCTAAACTATTCTATGATTCTATGAACTGAGGGCTAGATTTCTACATATGCCACTGTTTTCATAGCCCCATCACATTGCAAACAATGTTTACTTCCTCATCCATTATCCCCTCTAGACTTATTTCAACATTATGGCTTGCTTTTGGCTTTTCCTTCCAGCTGCCTTTGTCTTTCAAATTGTCTTCTCCAAGATCGGTCTAATTTTGTTATTTTCTTCTCTTACTTCTAATTTCTCTAAATCTTCCGATATCATTGCTCTACCCTGACGGGGCTCACTACTTCTCCCAGTTGAACATCATCAGTAAGCTTCATTAGCATGCTGTTTGCTGTCTGGAGCAAGGGGTTGCTTATTTTCTTTTTTACCAAGTGCTCCAATTTCCCCCTTCATTCCTTGTTGAGCCATAACCCACCTTTCACATCTGCAAAAGCTGGAACGAAGGAGCGAACTCCCTCCCTGCCACCCCTTTAGCAGGACATCTGTACCTTGTCAAAGCCCCTGATGTTATCGCGCAACAAGGGAAAGTAATGCAAGTCAAGAGTGAACCTTGTCATGTTTGGACATGTAACTTGGGGCTGTACCTGGATTAATTATGCCTTCTGCTGCCTTTACACACTTATGTCATTAATAAATTCTATTAAACAGAGGAATCAGAATACGATAGTGTTATTTAGCAATGCAGATGTTTTATTATTTTGTTGTTTATTTGAAAGCAGGTATGACATGAAAAGGTATATCAAATGAGCAATAGAGAGAAGCGAGCTGTGCTCCCTTTTTGATTACTCATATTGATTCATACTGCAGAAGTTACTGCACATAGCAGAGTCTTCTAAGATTCCTCTAAGATTCCTTCTAAGATTCTAAGATTCCTCTCCCTCCCCCTTTTTTAATAAAGTTTAGATATGTCAATACTGCCTTTGTACAGTATTTATGAATTCCTTCTTTAAATTGCACCTTAATTGGTTTAGTCACCACAATTGCGAAACAGGAACCTAATCACCAGAAGCTAAGTAAGCAGAAAAAAAATAATGATTTGGAGCTGTCTGTCTACTGCTGCCCAACAGACACACAGGGCATGGTTTAAAGCTATAATTGCATTGTGGCA
>NW_009646493.1:0-8791 GCF_000708025.1 Charadrius vociferus
AGTCAGGGAAAACAGAGGGACCCGGAGCTGCTCTCTGTTCCCTTCCTGGTGTCCCCTGCCTGGCAGCAGGGATTTAAACAAGTTTTTAAAAGCCAAAAAAACAGTTCCCTTCCTCCCAAGATGCTATTGTTTTGTGGGAAGAAAAAAAGTGGTGTGGTTTTTAAAACTTCGGATGTTTGCAAAAAGCCCCTAAGTGCCATTGCATTGATTAAATATCAGACTTTTGATTAAAAAAAAAAAAAAAGAAGAAAAAATAATCAGAGAAGCATCTATATCAGATTATGTGCAATTTGCAAACAAGCAAAAGCTCAGCAAGAGAAGTCTCACTCACTAGTCAGCTGCAGGTTTCAGGCCAGCAAACAGAGCAAAACTGCAACAGTTACGGTTAAAAAACATCATTTTAACCCATTCTGTGCACTGCATTGATGCAGGATCCACCTCATTTCATCCTCCAAACCTGATGCTTATCCAGACATGGGGGAAGCACATCTGGAAGCCGCAGCCCCGGGCTGGGCGCAGCATCGCCGCTGGCTTTTCTCCTGGGGATCTGCAAGGAGCTGCCCAAGGCCAAACCAGTTCTCCAAAGGGTTTGACATGGTGTCTTGGAGACAGCACAGGCCTGGTTTTTAGAGGCAGTGTGTAAATATTTACTGAATCCCGTAAAGCCAAATCCGAAGGCAGAAGCCTCAGACCATGGTCTTTTAAGCCTTTGCTCTGCTTCAGGTTTCTCATCTGCAGCACGTGATGGGTAGTGTGTGCCGTGTGCGCCATTCAATTAGCTGCTGTTTGCCAAATGCCTCGAGATTTATTTTAAGTCTGGCCCCTACAAATGCATTTACAGGAGCTCAAGGGCTGACAAGTGGGTCAGGCTGGATAACAAAAGGCTTTATTAACCCCGGCTGCTCGGGCTCGCCTGCACCAGTAAATTAAACGGCACCAGGGAACAACTCTGTGCTCTCTTTAACTTTTTAGAGGGAAGTTTTGGAGCTAACCAGAAAACTTCCAAACTATTGCTGGGAACAATTTGTGAACCGTAACCCAAAAGGCTGTGGGGATGCTGTGCCTTGGAGAGTTAGAAAGGGAGCTTAAGAGCACGGCCCCCATGCACAGCCCCATCCACGCCAGCTGGCCTCGGTGCCAGAAAGCGGCCCCAAACACATTTGCTTCACTAGCCTGGATGTAGTTGTTAGTCTAAACAAAAACACAGCCTCTAACCCCCCCAAAAATATGCCAGATCCCAGAAGCAGATTGATTCTCCATTTATGGACTGGATAATTCAAACGCTGCGACACTGCTGGGTCGAACCCCCATTGCTGTTAATGCGCCACCAATTTGGTATTTGTAAACACAGCTCCTGCTCTTCTATGATTTTTTTAACTGGAGAAGGGAGGGGGATTATCCAGCCTTTCTTGGAAAAGACTATAAAATGGAGTATTGTTCATAAAAGAAACAATTCTGGCCTCCAAAACAAACACCCATTTCACCAGATTTTTTTTCTTTTGTAACTGAGCTAAGGTTAAACTTATATTTAGAATTTGAAAAAGAAAAAAAACAAACCAGTGTTTATGCAGTGGACTGCAGTGTCTCCAAACTCCTAATCATCCTCTCTTTTATAGCACGTGATGGGAAGGTGAGAAACCAGAATTCCCATGGCCCTTTTCCGGGGCCGGATACTCTATTTTAATTCTTGCTATTTATTTACAATTTCCTATGAATGCTCATGTTTCCTATGGATACTCATAATAGAAAAAAAAATATACGTGTAACCTGAAAGAAAGGCTGTAGGGACTATAAATGTGATTTAGGGCCTGAGGAAAAGGAAGGCTGAAATGAATGGAAAATACTTTCATCAAGTTCACTGTGACTTGGACCTGGTCCATTTTTTTCCTTTCTTAAAACACGAGTTAGATCCAACCCAGACATCAGTACTTTTACTCTTCCCAGCACCTTGCACTGCATCTCAGACCATTCCTGTGTCTCCCTCTGCTCACATATATTCATAAATCTTCACAAAAATGTTTCCATAGGATATGCCAAGGTGCCAGGAAGCGGGAAGGGCAGGGACGATGCTGAAGCAGCAGCTGGGGTGGGAAAACACACAGGGCTGCCAACCCCAGCTGTTAGGAATGTGCTTTACCTCCTGATGTTATTTGCAATAGTTAATTTAAGTCATTACAAGTAAGTAGAAGACTACCAGCCACCATCCTTATCAACATACCTCGGCATGACCTTGCATTATTGCACCCGTGAACAGGCTGTTTTGGCCTCAGACCCAGAAACAATTTCTGGGGACTTCAGGTATGGAAATTTAAATTATGTGCCCAGCCCTCGTCCCAGCTACGGTCCCCTGAGAGTTAAACAGAGTTCAAGTACATCGAGGGTTCCTGTGGCTGTGCCTGTGGGCAACTATCCCAGCTCAGCTCATGCCAGCAGCAGGTTAAGCTACCTGAAATCATTGGGTGCTTAAGGTCTTATTTGTGGTCTGGATTTCTCCTGCTACCTTCCCACCTCTTCCCCCTTCCTACATAAACCCTCGTCCCCATGTAAGACACCCCTGTACGTGCCAGGATAACTTACATTGATGTTACCAACTCCCAACACCCACTGACATGCAAATCAGGGAAAATGTGAAATGACATTCCTAGGTAAGAGCAGAGCGGGGCAGGTTCGAAAGAAGGAGCAGGTTCCTCCAAGCTCTGTCCTGAGTGTAGGAGTGGGTCCAGTGTGGTCACAAAGGAAAGCAGAGCTTAGTCTTTTGGTCTTTTGTCCACATTTTAGGTTATAAAATACACTGGAATCAATCAATCGTGATTGTCTTTATTGTCTCCTTGCATTTTAGAAAGTCTTCTTGCAATTTTTTCTCTCCCACCCCACCCCTCCCAGTAGATCTTTTTTGTATTGTAAACTCACAATCTGAAAAATGTCCCTGGTCCCTTGCCAGTTTGGCAATTAACAGACAAGGATAAAAACACATCAGTTCAATGGACTAATATAAAGCAATTTTTAACACCTTCAGAAAATATTTTTTTTGACAAATCCACCTACAAATGCAATGTATTCTTATTGCACTTGTTAGGTTATGAGACAAAAGCTCCTCTGTACACCCACAAAGGAGCACAGAGAGACAATGGCAGGAGGGACACCCCAAATCATACCCTGCCCTGAAGGCTCTCAGGTCCATCCCAGGGACCATGAGCCCATCAAAGGCACATTTCCTTAAGCTTAGAGGAGCAGTGGGGCACAAAGGCGGGTGGGAACCCAAATTTAGGATGCCAAAGAAGGGACACCCTGTCTGGGTCCCTCCCAGGGCTGGTCGAAAGGAGCCTCAGCCCCAGGCATGAAACTCACCCAAATGAGTCAACACCAGAGCACCTTTGGGACAGAACTGGGCTGCTGCCTGGGGGCATGGAATGCGTTATGGGGTGCAAGGGAAGAGGATTTGAGGATTGCACAAGATCTGTGTGGTCAGCCACACAATATTAGCAGAATTACTGGTTTCTTGATTTTTTTTTTTTTCTTTTTAAAGATGGGTCTTAAACAAAAAGCATTGTAGAAAATAATAATGAAAAAACATTGAGGAAAAAAAAGTCACTGCACTTCTTCTCATCCCTCCAAGTTGTAAATGTCCCACAATGGTAGAGTTTGACCCCTTTTTTATGCCTACTTTGCTAGCAAAGAAGTGCTTAGTACCAGCACCACTCTGAGGAGATCTTTGTTAGCTTGCGTTAGATGCTGACGCTTCAGGATCCAGCTTTTGCCTTCTGGTCCGTAACTCACATTAAAACCCCGATGTGAGACACACTTCTCTAGTTTGATGTCACCATCATTTTCCAGACACAGCGTGTTGGGCAGAACAGCACAAAGGCAACAGGGAACAGCATCCCTGTACAGAGATATTTCCATCCTTCTATTCATTTCTTGAATAGTTCAAAGGTCCTGAAGTTCTTTACACTCAAAAAACCCCATACCCAGCGGCCCCGGCAGAAGCTGGGAAAGGACAACGTGACCTGCTGCAGCTCTCTCATGACTGATGGTGGCCATTGTACAGATCTTCTACAGCTCATAGGATTTTACAGCTGGAAACTGTATACTTCAAGGAGTAGAGATTTGTTGCAATTTGACTTCAAGAGACTGTGCTGTGCTAGAAAGGTCTCGGTGGCAGAACTGCAAATGCCCCTTTTCAGAAGCACAGCTCAGATCCTGCCTCCTGCCCCTGCAAAACCTCCAAAGATGAATTAGTTTCCCAGCTAGGCCACTGACAGCTATATTGTTATAAAGCCTTTTGGCAACACAAACTGTATGTCCTCAAGCATCCTTCCTGCTGTTTTGGGACTTCCTTCCCATCCGCGCTCCTAGTGAGTAACTACTTGAGCAACCCTCGGTCTCAAAGCCTTGGCCTGGGAGAGGATGGAAGGTTAAATCTTGCTTTACTGCACCCACGAAGGCCCAGAGCAGCCTCAGAAGATGTCATTTTGGGGCAGCAAAAAGCCTGCCTCTGGAAAAATACACATAAATTTCCGCTCCAGGTCTGTGCTTAGGCCTGGAGAGGAACAACAGAGGTGACTGTTTCGCTCCAAACCACAGGCTTGTCTGCCCTACCCTGCTCATCGCTGGCTACCTCCCACTGCCCAGAGCTGGCTGACATTTAGAAAGAAACACTTCATTGGTTTGACACCTTGCCAGAGAGCTCTGAGCATGAGGTTTTTGCTATGTGAGATAGATTGTGCAATTACGAGACAGCCTGTCAGCCTGTCAGACTTAAACACAGGGCAGAAACCTGAATCTCCCTTAACCAGACGATGATGGGAGCCCATGCAAGACCTCTGGTCCATCTCCTCCAGCTCTAGGAGATCAGTCTCATCAGGCATTGAAGGCCACACAAGGGCTGGAGACAGAAGGGGATGCCGCCTGTCCTAGTTCAGACTTTGCAACTTCAACATGTTTGTGGTACGACTTCCCATGTGCCGCTGGCCCCGTGGCACCGGCAGGCAAAAGTGACCTCTCTCTTTCTCAGACACCAGAAGACACCACAGGCTGCAATTTTGGAAAAGCACCAGCTGCCACATGCTTTTGCTCTTTTTCATCTGTAACTTAATTAAAACCAAACTGCATTTTATTTCTCACAACTGAGTGGCTTCTCTCTCCTGTCCATCTTTACATCCTCACAGGGATAACAGAGGTGCTGCTGTCTTGTGCACCAACAACCATGGAAAAGCAGCCTCAAGTACCACCTGCCTTTTAATCAGGGAGAAAATCATAGAATCATAGAATCATTCAGGTTGGAAAAGACCTTTAAGATCACTGAATCCAACCGTTAACCTAACACTTCTGGACTTGATGATCTGTAAACATTCTGCCCTATCCCTGACCATGCTGTGAAGCATAAATCTGTTTGACTGCCACTGTCAAACGGGGTCACGGCACCCAAGTCAGACAAACAGGTTTGTATATTACTCTCGGATTTATTAAAATGCTCATCCTAAACAACTCTAATCATATCAACACCGTCTAGAAAACAAAACAGTTCAGGAACACTTAAGGCATGAAATAAAGTAGCTTTAAACAAATTTGAAGGCAGCAACTCCTCCATGCCTCTTGAATTTGGAGCCAGCTATTGGGCAGTGTTTCATCCATCACAGCAAACAGAAGAAAAAGTGGAGGTGGTTTATGGAGCATAACTGCATGGCATTTTAGGTGCCAGCGATCTGAAAAAAGAAAAAAAAAATAATAATCATTTTGAATTTATGTCTTACCAGTGAGCAGGTTTGCTGGCAGGCTGGGGATGGCCAGGTAGGCAGGAGATCTCCCGGGTCCTCTAGCACAGCCTGTCCTGCCTACGTGCATAATAGGTCTGTGCAGTCAGTGTAAGAAAACAGCTTTTTGTGCAAGATGTGTATAAGATTAACAGAAACTTGGGTGGGGAAGTTGCATTCTGTTGCCTCAGAATAAATCTTTATCTTGGCAGATTTTATCAGGCATGTTGCTGAGCGGTCTGGAAATGAAAACTCCCTCGCAATGCTTGAGGAAAGGGCTGGAGGCTCTGGCTCAGAAAGGGTCACAATTCCGCCTGTACCTTTGGGCACTGAGAGCTGCCATCCTTGCCTCCTCCCACTGGGGTGAAGACATTTTGTCCTCCACCTCTGTGGAGGGGTTTCCAGCAGCAAAAGCTTCCTCCTCCCTTGCATACCAAGAGTCAATTCCTGCAAGGGATGTTTGTGCTGTCCTCCACGGGCTACAGTTCCTACTCATGTCTTCAGGCCAAGTGGGAATTTTAGCATTTAATGGGGCTTGAAGTGCCACAAAAGATGCTCTGGCTCCTAAATCTCTGCCCTCACCTGTCCACCATGCCTATGGCAGAGGTCGTTGTAGGAGCTGAGCACGGAGAAGGGTGGATGCTCCAACTGCCTCTCCTGTAGGGCAACAGGACAATTTTGCTGTGCTGCTAGGCAGCTGGTGTGGCCAGAAATGTGTCTGAAACAAAGTTTGCTCCAACCAACAGAGCGTACATCAGCCTCTATATGAAGAAGTATCCAGGAAAAAGTGACACCCTGGGCTTAAGTCTTTGTTCTCCGGGCTGATCCCAAATCTCACCTTTGATGAATAAGAAATGTTGGTGCTGCAAATTCATTCCAGGATCCCAATCAGCCTGTCACCTTTCTGATAAATGCCATGTCCCCTACTGCCATGTCTTCATACAGCACCTGATCGTCAGCCTTGAGAGAGGAGCGAAATTGTGTTTGGGGTGAAGGTCAAGGCTGTGGGCAGCCTGGCTGCCTCCTCTGGTGGCACCAGCTACACAAGGACAACATGCACCTGGGTACCATTTATCACTGGGAAACACATAGATGATTGTGACTGCGGAGATAAACCGATGTTCAATTTATTTCCAGTGAGAGCTATAATGTCAATAAATCACTGTGTATATAATAGACGTTTGTTACTGTGACTAAGTTTGGTATCATGCCAGGCTCGGTGAAAAAACCCACCGATAATGTACCAAAACTTGCTAATGCAAGCCTAGTCTTAACTCTTCCAGGTTATTACAATGCCAAGGAAGGCATTGTAAGGACCCAGCTATGCCTGCAGACAATGAATCAGCAACCCCTTGCAAAGTGGCCCCAGGGTGTCTTCTTCATAGGATAAACTGGGAGAGACGAGTGAAAAGGGCGATTAATTCAAATCTAATGGGCAGCTCCCCTGCTGACGTGTTTACGGTCCATTCCTTTGACTCAACCCTCATATCAAGTATTTTCAGGACATAGGAACACCAGAAAAAGAGCACCATGCAGCCAAGACAGGAACAGCAGTGGTTATGTCCGAGAGGCTGGAGGATGCCAGGTCTCACCAGGGATGTGCTGAAAACCAACAGCTGCTGGTAGTAATGTCTTCCACAGCTTCTGTCTTGCTAGAAAGTGATTTTTGAAGGAGCCCTACCTCTTTGCACACACTTTATTAATCAAGAAATTGCACCTCAGCTTCCCTGGTGGTACTTCATTTTCTTTCATATATTCCAAATCCCCTTTCCCGCAGACACGCTGATGTTTTAAATAGCAAATACATCACTACAAGCTCTTAAAAAAATACTCCTTTCCTTCCTAATCCTGCAGTTTGTAATGCTGGGCAGACACATAGGATTAACTTGCTGGACTAAGAGAACTTTTCTGTGGTGGGCCAATATCTACCGATGGGTTGTGATGGGACATTCTGTATTGTCTTTATACAGGTTGGCACACCAAGACTCAAAGCTGGGGTGATGAAAACGATAATGCTATGGTGAAAATCCTACACTAAAATGCATTCACTCACTAAAATCTATTCAGTCCGTCTCCGTGAATTGCTCTGCTTCAAAGAGTTCTTTAAAAACATCCAAACAGACAACTGGGTACATAAAAATTGCTGTTTGATTCCTGTTGACAACCTTTAATGGCAGAGGGTTCATGGTGGACAGAGCACCCTTGTACACTTAAATCCTTCCCATGCCATTAGGCGATTTGTAAGCCGGGATCAAAGCTCTGCTTACCCTTTGCTTGGGAAGAACAGGCTACCAACTGGATTTCCAGGACATCCACGTGTGTTTGAACCTAACATAATTCTTTTATGTTTCATGATAGGACAACCCTAGAGCTGGAGCTGGCAAGGAGTTTCTCAAGCATAGTTTTTTTGATTTTTGGTTGGGGATTGTTTTTTTTTTTTTGATCAGTTTGTCAAATTGAATCTTTCTGTGAATTTTCTCTTTCAAGAAACGTTAAAAAAAAAAAAGAAAGATATTTGACACTTTAAATGAAAAATTTTAGTTTTCGTTGTGCAAAAATCTTCTTTTAGAAAATGTGTAATTTATGGTAATTAGAGGAAAGCAAAACATTTAGAAGTCAGAAATGAAAAAAAAAAAAAACAACTCTATTTTTACTCCTGTTAGGAGAAGGGTGATAAAAATTATCACCTCTTCTTTTTGATTTTACTTCATGTTGGGTTGACTATGTATTTTTTTCTTTTTTTTTTTCTAATTCCCCAGAGACAGTAAGAACACTACTTTCAGATAATCCAAATAGAGAAAGACAAATTAATGGTGGCAACAGCAGTAGCAGAAATAGAGGCAAGCTAAAGTATTGTAGAAGTGAATTCCCGTACATGCATTAGTTTCAGTTTTATAGGATTACAGAAGACGACATAGGATTATTTCAGATTATGGGACACTCTAAACTAAAGGTGGAACACAATCACATTGACAGCAGGTGTTTTGCTACCCTGTCCCTGAGTGTCCAACTCAAAAATATTCAGCTATCTGTTTCTT
>NW_009646493.1:8837-27932 GCF_000708025.1 Charadrius vociferus
GACTTCAAAGAATATGTTGTGAGGAACCCTGATTTCTGATATGAAGAAAGTGATTAACACGCTGCAGGGACCTTCATGGCATTATAATTCCAAATGCAGAGAAAGATTATGTGATAATTATAATATTGATGGTATTTTCAGTAATCCCCAAGATCTACAAAACATATTTCTATGTCCATGTGAACATCTCTGACTTGCTGGGATTCCTGCCTGGAAGCAATACCAAGCAGCTGTTGGCACTGTGAGGTTGTTAACTCGTGTTCACACTGATGGGCTCCTCGTCAAACCAACAGCGCTTCTCACAATCCATGACACCGACTGATACTGCTCTGCATTAAACAGTTATTCATCAGACAGACTGAATTCACTCTGGAGAAGATTCAATGACACCACAGGGACTTTCTTCTTCATTAACTTGGGATTTACATTTAGTCTGTCTTGTGCTATGAGGGTGTCAAACTGCCCACAATTAAATACAGAGGTGTTTTAGCATCTGTGCCTAGTCTGGACCTGGCAGTTAGTGCTAGCTACGCAAGTACAAAATAATACTTTGAGTTTTCCATTTACTGCGCACACTTCTGAGAGTTTGGCAGCCACAGTAAGTTTATAAGGAGTCAATAAATAATACATTAAAAACATATCACAGATATAACTAACAAAGTTGATAATTAATATACTCTGTTACAAGCCAGAATTGCAAAGCCATTAGGCAGCTAGTTAATTGATTGATCATTTTTATGTCCCTAATAGGAGCATTTGACCTATTTGGATCCAAATGCACCCTGTGCTCTTGCTCCCAGCCTAGGCATCATCCAGCCTCTGTGCATATGCTGACAGTCCCATTCCAGCTTTTGCCCTACATCTACAATGGTGTTGACAATCAAGAAAGAAATGAATGATTCAGACTGCCTTTTATCCAGAGGACTGCCAGACCTTAGGTTGTCTCTAATACCTGATGGATAGAAGGAGCTGCCCACAGCAGGCAAAGTGAATATGGCCCTTTGGTGCTCCATCGGTGGAAGCTTTGCTTTGGACTGTGTGGGAGCCTGGGTACAGAAACACCACAGGATTTCAGTGAAGAAGAAATTTTGTCTTTTTGTCTGGACTTTTAAAGTGTTTTTAGAGAAACAAAGATTAGCATACATCAGAGCGGTACAGAAAAGGCTTCGTATAATCCTGAATACGAAAATATGTCAAGAGCTGCATGCAAAATGGATTTGCATACATCAGAGCTGCACATACAGCCGCTCGACTGGGCATCCTGAAGTGCATTAAAAATGTTAATACTGAACTATGTGGATGGTGATAATTAAATGTTGGAGAAACACACACAGACATGCACAAAACTATGGCATCTTTTCCACTTGTCTTACTCAGATGGTTAAAACATAAAAAGAGAGACTGCTAAGGTAGCCAGAAATCCTTGAATATTTAAGGGCTTTCTGGTTCAAAGAGAAATTAAAAGTATTGCTTATCCATACAGAAATTATTATCAGAGGAAGATTTCATTTATTTAGTATTAAAATTTTCAATTCTAAAATGGCATCGTACTATCATCCATAGATTTTGTAGAAGCAGAAAATTTAACACAAGAAAGTAGTGATTAATTCAATACTGCTTTGGGTTTGCCCTCTGCAATACTGCCACCCACATCCTACTGAGAAATCAAGCTGTAGCAGGCCAGATGCTGGAAACATCAACCTGTGTTTCCTCTTTCACCTATGACAAAGAATGGGAGAGGGAAGAGCTCTGTCCTTGGGCTCTGATTATCAAACCAGGATGGGGAAGCCGCTGCTGCTAACTTCTCCCCAACAATAATTTCCACCATCTGCCCAGCCGGTGGTACATTAGAAAACCAAGAACATTTTCTCCTGCATCAACAAAAGATAAACACCAGTCTTACACAGGCTGGTTTGGTGCTGGTCAGAAACTTCAGCTTCAGCCTTGGGGGTCACTATCCTTAAGTGACCATAACCGTATCAGCACTGTATCAGCACAAAACCCGCAGAGGAGCAACATCTAAAGCTAAATCCCATCTTTGGGGTTCAAGATCACGTTTCCCATTCAAACACAGGGATCGGGATCCCACACTCATTGCCATATCCTTTCCCCATTCAAACCAACCCTCCATTTTCAGTGTGATAGGGAAAAGCTGCTTCTTTCTGTTGCAAGCTTTTGTGCATATTACTATTGCAATGAATGTGGGATCCCGTTCTAACTCCGATGAAATTTCATAGTAACTTTTAAAATGGGGCTTACAAAAATGTCACCGCTTGCCCTAGCAGTAGAGCTCCTGGCAAGTTTTAATGGGCACAGTGTTAAAAACTAACAGTCCCCAATGACCACAGGCAGCAGAGCACTGGGGATTTGAGTTTTCTTTTAAATGAGACACCAATTTGTGTCAAATAGTTTGCTTTGGAAGTGGAAGCCAGTGGATTTTTATTTGTGTTTTGCCTTTATTAAGCAAAGAAAAAAGAAAAGTCATTTCACCTTTAATTAAAACCTCTCAAGGATTTGCCGGGAACCATATACACCAAGAAACTCTTGAAAATATGCTGTTCTGCTTGGCTTGGTTTTAAACAGGGTAAGATGAGTTTTTAATCTCTTTTATTATGTCTCTCTTGCTCAAAAAAAAAAAAAAAAAATAAAAAGAGTGAATGCTGAAAAATAATGACTGCATCCAAAGGGAGGTCATTACATATAGAGCTTAAACGTTCCCAGAGGAGAACTGACCTATTACTTGTTATGGAGGAGATGTAGCATCCGCTGAAGGGCATCCTTCTTTTTAAGTTACTCTAAAAGGGGACAAATGTTCCTGGCCCCAGAAGCATTGTCTCACTTAGCTACAAGGGGCAGATCCAGTATGTAGTAGTTGTTGTCACTAGGGTGTTCCCATTCGTAGGAAAAGATAGCGGATACCAGGGGATCCTGTGCCCCAACAGATTACCAGATCGCTCTTAGACGTTTGTCTAAAAAATGAAGTTTCTAGTGACCAGCATCTCTGCTGCAGAGACATTCCCAAACTTGCAGCTGATGGAAATTGTTCTCATTTTACAGCCTCCTGTATCTTTTACTTCTGAATTTCATTGACCCTGCTCTGATTTATGTGCACGGCAGATTTGGTGCATCGCTGATTTGTATGTGAGACAGGGAGGAAAGTGTGGGAGACAGACGGCGACGGGGCTCATAGTGACAGCATGCGGCATTCGAAGGCAAAATGAACTTGCCTGAGTTTTACAAATATATGAAGTCATTTCTGCTCACGGAGCTAGCAGCCAGAAAGGCAGCGGAAGAGAGGACTGCTTACCCCTCGCAGCCACTCAGCGAGGTGCAGCTCTTGCCTGATACCTGAAACTGAGATGGTTTGGCTTTAATTCTGGACATTCGTTCATAGACTCGTAGGAGGCTCAGCTGGGTGAGGTGCTGAGATGTTTCCTCCTGTGCAAAGGCGGCACCAACCAGTTACACATAGTTATTTTAATAGAAGTTTGTCTAACTCATTCTGAAAACAGCAAGGAGAGGAAGTGTTCCTGCTTCTCTGAGCAATGTGTTATCAGTACAAGACCATCCCTGGCTCAGACAATAGCAAAAAAAGCCCTTCCCCAAACTCCCATTTGAGTAAACAGTCTTAAAGAAAGAAATTGAAACAAACACAGCCTTCAGATGAAACACTGCGCTGCGAACCACTCAGCCTCAAATCTCACAAACTGCTCAGCCTCAAATCTCACTCTTTGAGAGAACTGCAGAGCCCTGTAGCACCCGCAGGCGTCCACCTGCTACTGAAGCTGCACCCTATCTTGCAGAGCGATGCAGGGGGGCAAGAATCTTGGAATCATGGAATCATGGAATCATTTACACTGGAAAAGACCCTTAGAACCCTTCAGAGGGTTGTGGTTAGTGGCGCAGAGTCTAGTTGGAGGTTAGTAACAAGTGGTGTCCCTCAGGGGTCAGTACTGGGCCCAGTTTTGTTCAACATATTCATCAATGATCTGGATGAAGGGATAGAGTGTACCATCAGCAAGTTTGCTCTGTTCCAGTGTTTAATAGTCCTTTTGGTGAAGAAATTTATCCTAATATCCAATCTAAACCTCCCCTGGTGCAACTTGAGGCTGTTGCTTCTTGTCCTATTGCTTGTTACCTGGGAGAAGATACCGACCCCCAACTGGCTACAACCTCCTTTCAGGTAGCTGTAAAGAGTGATAAGGTCTCCACTCAGCCTCCTTTTCTCCAGGCTAAACAACCCCAGTAGGAATATTCCCCTGCTTCCAGATACAGGTGGCCTGGGAAACAGCTTCAGCCTGTGATCTCTCATTTACAGGACATGACACTATGCTGGGAATGAAGGAAAAATCTTGGGATGTCATGGGCCAGGTGGTGGAGTGGTAGGCAGAGCAGGCTGCCCACAGCCGTATGCACATAGCCCACAGTGACAGCGGGGGCTATGCTTTACCAGAGGTAGACTGATATTGCTTCCATGCACATACTAAAAACGGTTAAAGTGTCCTTCCGTAACTTTCCTTTGGCCCCACCTTCTTACCCCAAGGTAGTGGAAGAAAGAGAAGGTACAAGGAAAGAGGATTTGCCTGGATTAGCTGGGAGCAGGAAGGGTCTGGAGCAGGTTTACTGCCCTGCTGACAGGCTTACAGCTGGAATTAACCCTTATGTGGGTCATGCCGCTGTGTGCAAGGAGGGTGGGGGCCATACAAGGATGTATCCATTGTCCAAATTTCTGCTGTTCTGAACCAAACCAACCACCCACTGTCATAAAACCCCTCTTCTACAGCCAGGGCTAAAACAAACAAGAGGAACATTGCCCCTCTTCTTCCCTGTGCTTTGTATTAGAATCATAGAATCATAGAATGGTTTGGGCTGGAAGGGACCTCTAAGGCCATCTAGTCCAACCCCCCTGCAACGAGCAGGGACATCTTCAACTAGATCAGGATGCTCAGAGACCCCGTCCAACCTGACCTGGAATGTTTTCAGGGATGGGGCATCCACCACCTCTCTGAGCAACCTGGGCCAGTGTTTCATCAACCTGCTTGTAAGAAATTTCTTCCTTGTACCTTCCTAGTCTGAATCTTCCCCGTCTTAGTTTAAAACCATTACTTGTCCTGTTGCTACAGGCCCATGGGTATTACGAGTACCCTCTCCAACTCGTCCTGCAAAGCAGGACAGGGGCTGCAAAGCATCCATGGGTTGAAACATGATTCACAGCTCAACCTGCTCAACACAGGACGGATAAAAATGGGGTTTGCTTTCAAAAACAGCTTTAAAAAAACATGGGAGTGAGCTGCACATTTGGTGGCCGGACTCTGTGGCATTGTTACTACAAACAGAGGGAATGAAGAATTTATTGCATCGCCCCCAGTGCTACTCGGGAGTAATAAAAGCCCGTTTGCTACCCAGGTGCCCATCAGTAACGTTCCCCTGTGTGCAGGTGAGATTCCTGCAGGTGATACCTGCCCCAAGCCCAGATAATAGGGCTTTGTGAGAGTACACGTGGCGTGTACATGTTCTCCCAACTCCAGGCTGCCTAGCCCTGATATGTAAAACTCTCGGCTTGACAGGTGTTGCACGTTACTTCAAGTTGGCCAGACATCTTTAAATGACTGTAGAAATACCAAGCTAATTAAGAAATTAAAATAGAGCTGTCTTCCTGATGTGCAAGCGAAAAAAGAAAACCCTAATAGTCCTAGACCAAAAAAATAAAAAAAATATCCCTAGCAATGCCAGACTTGAAGTGACAAAATCTGGGTGGCATCTGTGGCTGTGTGGTGACAAACAAGTAATGGCCAAAGAACTCATTGATTTCATTCGGGGTACTCCACTTAAGAAGTTTAGGGGCTGAGTTTCCAGAGATGCTGAGCATCCATCCCTCAGTGGTCCCCTCAATTTTAGCCAGCCAACACCCCCAAGAAGCCAGAGCAGAATCTCTCAAGATTGCTGTTCCTCAAACTGAGAACCCCCCAATTTACCCATTTTCAGCAACATCCAGCTTCAGTCTGACAGCATCTCCTCCCACGCTCATACACAGACATTGCACACACCCCAGCTGAAACAGGCCTTCATTACTGGTTTTGAAGCACATTGGGAAGGTGTCACAAAAAAGGACTTTCCATCTCTATTTTCATTTCCCGACCCACCAAGGCTGTTTTGCTGCAGGAGGATTAACCTGGGGCCAAACCCTTGGAGGGAGAGGAGGCACACAACAAGTTTCCCACTGCTGCTCAGCATTTCGAGGGTAAATCATTAGGAGTAAGAAGCTGGAGCAGCAACATAAATGTTACTTTGTCCTCTGCAGCCCCCTTCACCCCTCCAACTCACAGCTTTTTCAGGGCTGTATTTCAGCCTGGGTCCTCCAAGCACTTGTTAGACAGTCGTCCCCGGCAGGGGCAAAAATTAATTTAAGATGGAGTTGGCTGCTGTTCTCATCGCTCTTTGCCAAGTCTGATGCTGCTCTCAGCAAACTTTCTGGCATAATGGGCCACAGTTGGACTGAAAAAGAAGCACAAGCCATGCAAGGGCTACCGATAAGGGCAATTGAGTTTGCAGATGCATGGCTGGCTACCTTAACACCAAGAAGGTGATAGGAGGTTCAAAGTATAAAAATATATTTTAGGGCTTCTTTGGTCCAATTCACAACCTTGTGCATGTGTTTGTGGCAACTCAAGCTGCATTTCGTTTATGTTCATCGTACAAGGAGTGCTGCATCCCAACGGCACTGCCAGCAGTGCACAACCTGCAGTCACAGCGGTCACTCCTCAGCCATTAATGACAGGAATTTACAGATCCACTGGAGAGCCCACGCGCCCCTCGTCCCCGGCTGTGTTGGGACATTAAACCCTATTGCCTCTTCCAAAGGCGCTTATTTTGCATTGGCTACAACGGCTCCTGCTGCAGAGCTTTCCCATTCCCAATTGCCTTCGATGACACCAACAGAGCTGTTAATTTGAATCACTGCACACACACCCCCATACGACAATCCTCATCTATATGAACCCTGGAGTTAAGAGGTCACATGCCGCTTTTTATAACTTTACCACCAACCCTTTTTTTAAGAGCCTTTTCTTCTACTGTTCTGGATAGATTAGCCACTGAACTTGATTGTGTTGCTATGGTAGTGGTATGAAAAAAAAATATTTCTTCCTCTTAAAAAAAAAAAAATCAATAATTGGTATTACTGTGTAAGGTCCCTGACATTAATTATAAATAAATGTTAGACCTACTAAAATAAGAGAGTGAATTTATGGCAGCAGGCTGCCTGCTGCTGCTGAAGCCTGTGCGGCTACCACGATACAGATACGAAATATAAAAAGTATTGGGAACTGCAGTTTGCATTTTATTGCCTAGGAAAATGAATGTGTAAATAGTAATAAAATGCACAATTATTTAGCACAAAGCCAAAATACTCGGCAGCATTTATAGGCTGATGGACGGCTTGCCTGCCTGCTCTAATTTACCATAAAACAAGGAAGACAAGGACGAAGGAAAATAAACAATGGCTCCTGTCAATATGATTAGCTGCGAGATGCCAGGTGAGAGCAGCCGGTCTCCAAAGAGGGTAACACTGAGCCGCTTCAGCTGGCTTCTGCTTCGGTAATTTAGCCTGGATTGCCGTGCTGCTTGGCAAAGGCAGCTTCGTGGGCGCTGAGTGAGGAGGCAGAGATTGCTGCTCCCAGGGTCTTTATGGGCCCTGTCCCTGATGCCTCCAGCAGATGGACGGAGCAGCCGCTCGGGGGGGCCTGCGGCAGGCGGAGGGGGTTATTAGGCAGCCTTGATGGGTTTCCGGACAAGAAAAAAAATCTTAACGGTGTAAAAGTCAGTGGTCAGCTGTCAGGGGCATCACCCATGACAGGACAAGAGGCAGGGAGAGCCTAAAAAAGACTCGGGGGGGAAAAGGTAAAAGTGCTTCAAGGCCATCTGTTAAAAAGCAAGGAGAAAGAAAGAAGAAAAAAACCATTTGAAACAGTTTATGGGATAAAGTAAACTGCAGGCAGGGAGAGCATTACCAGCTGGCTCGCTGGCTGCGATTCAGTGACCCGCGGCGATGCCTGCAAAGGAGCCGCAGGGTCCCAGGCTGGGTCCCGACAGCAGGAGCTGAGCTCCAGCACTGACCACCGTGATTATCTGCTGCCTCCACCTCCATCTAGGAGACACTGTGCTGTTGTCACCCACGTGCTACTCAAGAGCATTTTTGGGTGTGACATGGGTATATTGACAGCTCAAGGTGTTTATACGTTTATTTTCTAGCTATGCATCTCCACATAGGCATACGAGCCCGAATTTTACATGTTGTCTTTCTGTGGGGCAGGGAAGCCATGTGCATCTACTTACATTTACACAACCCCTGTTAGCTCACTGAGGCTGCAGAGATGTGAATCTGGTGCTTAGTGTGATATTACGCACAGGTTCCGTATGCAGACAGGTAATACAAGTCACCTAAAAATGATGGAGCAGATGAATGGAGGTGGATAAGCTCTTGGGTCGCTCCCTGAAAACAGCCAGGATAAGAGCCGGGATGTGCAGCTCCAGCCTGGCTCTGGGACCCACGTCTCCATCTCACACTTTCAATTCACTCTTGTTATCTCAAAGTTAAATTCTTCTGCTGAGTGATCATGGCGCAAGGGCTCGCTCCTTCCGCCGGCAATGTGGGGAATCACGCCTTCTCATTTACCGGGCTCCTAATTTAGACATCAAAGTTAAGAGCCTAAGGAGAGGCTGTGTGAATAACCCAGTGTGCAGGGGAAGGATACATCAGCTGACAACAAACACAGAGATTTTTTTCACTGCTGGACTTGTCAGTGTATTTTGAGCCTGCTCCAAGTTCACATAAAGCCAGCTGAGTCTTCCAAATTGATTTCTACCAGCTGTTTTACCCAAAGTCCCTTTTTTAAAAATTCAGGATGAATTTTAAGATTGCTCCTGTGTACAACAGTGTACATTACGTGCAGGACAATTCCTATATTCAATCGAATCAGGACAAAAAAATATAAAGTACCAGAATGAAGATGGGTGTTTTCTATCCAAATCTACTCCATTCACTTCAATGAGAACTCCAGAAGCAGGTTCTGCACGAAGCACCAAGAGCAAGGGTCCTGTTAAAGACTCCTAATGTGTCTTGTCAGACTGGGTTCAAAGTACAAAGCTAACAGAAAAGCTTCTAGCAACATGTGCAAGGATCTTTTCTCAATTATCAAGCTGCAACATAGAATCAAAAGTAGAATGCTAAATACTGTGTTCTGCCCTTCCCCACACGTTTCCCTTTATAAGATAAAAAAAAAAAAAAAATCATTAATCATCAGTGTGACTGCCTACTTGGATTTGAAAGCAGATAATAAATAGTACATCCGTCTTTTGGTTATTAACATAACTAAGCTTATTGCATAATATCTGCTTATTTTTGGAAAGAGGCCCTTTCTACCTGTCCCAACAGCACATTACTGAGTTGGCAAGATGCAGGAGCTTTTAAGTGAATAAGAGAATTTCTTCAGATCAAGCTCACTTGCCAAAAATTTCATCTCAAAACTCTGGTTCACCAATTACCCAACCTTTTGAAGAAGAAAGTCCCTTAACTTAAAAATCCCCTTATTATAGTCCCTTTGACCAGCTTCACTGTAGCTTCCATTTCATTTGGCTGTGTGTGATGCTTGCAGTTTATTTGTCTTGCAAATGATTAAAAAGAAAATTTTGGTAGAGAGGGCTTCTCTGCCAGATCATGCACTCGGAGTACTGAGATGACACACATCTCCCACATTTCTTTGCTCGGGACAAAACCTGTTGCTCCAAACCTGGGGTTAGAGTCTCAGAAAATGGTCCACGATGGTTATCATCCTGCACCCTGGGCTGGTTCTGCTCCCTGGAACTGGAGGCTTGATCCTGGACTGGGCAGAGGACAAACCCCCCAGCATACCCTGATTGGGTTTGGGCCCCAGGACATCTGCACTGCTGACAGATCTGCATAGCTGAGGACTTCCTGCAACGTTTTGAGGGCTTCTCTTCGCGGTTTTGTGCTGGCTCTCAATAACTAGATAGACTGGTGGTATAGTCTGAATAGCCAGTCCCATTGTGCCAGTCATCCAGTGTTTATATTCCTTCGTTCAAATCTCATAAAAAGCCCTATTGCTGGTCTTGGGGTGATAAATCAGCATTTCAGAATTTACTTTTGTTTCCATGCAGTGCTATCAATCACATCCAATACATATCTTACAGTGCTTCCCTTTGACTTAACCTTATCATTGTACAAAGCATAATGTTGAGGGGGGAAAACACCAGCTTGTACCCAAATACGAACAATTGCAAGGTTTTAGAGTTTAGGGTATTATGCTGGATATGCATCTCTGAGTGGGGCTCCCAAGTTTTTATGAAGATGACAGCAATACTCTTGCTCCATCTGTGCCTTGGGATGCCTTAGCCCTCTTGTGCTCATAACCCTGGTAGAAAGAGAAGAGCCAAACCCATTAACCTTTCTGACTCTGCTTAGTCTAGTTTTGTCCTAGCAAGGGAGAGTCAACACTGCAGGAATACATTAGCACAACAAATAAGGCACTGGTTGGTGCTTTAAATGGCTTCTAATGTCCCTCCACAAAAGTGCAATGTGCTGTCATCATGACAAGCCAGGCACCAGATGACTTTATTTTTAATTGCACTGAAGAGATGCTGGGTCTCATGGCAGGTTCTGCCCAAAGGCAAGACTGGTCACAGCCTCTCCCCAGGCAAGTGCTGCTCTGAGATGTCCTTCTCCTGCACACAGAAAAATGTTTCTAGTTCATAAACCCATGGCGAGGGTTCGAATGTCTCCCAGAAGCTCTTGCAGCCACAGTCACAAATATGATTTCTCTCTTCAAACGCTGCATTGGCAGGAAAATCAAAGCTTCGCCACTGCTCAGCCATTCCAGTTTGGAAACTAATTTTTTGGCTAAGATTTCTCCATTCAACCTAATTCTCCCTTGCCATCAATCGCAACGGTCTGCTTAGATGAAGGCAATAGTCTGAATGCATCCTCTACAGAGAAGTAACCCCTTGATTTTGGTGCTCTCGAGAGCTTTTCCTCAAAGGTGAATTTCTCCATGTGAATTATTTACACAGAACCCTTCTCTCTCCTGGCTTGCTATTGAACTGTCTAGAAGACAGCATTTAAATGCAAGAAGGCAAAACAATAGTATTGACTGTCCTTTGTCCTGGTTTATTTAATTCTGTAAAGCAAACAGTTTGTGTGAAATGCACTCCTGGTAATAAAATCGTATTGCACATTTGCTTATAGAGGGTCACCAGGGAGAGCAAATGTGCCTGTACTCAGCAATAAATGTTTGATTCCGTGTTGCACAGCAATTATTCAAAATGAGAGAGACTATTGGATCCGAGACTGCTGCCCTTTAGGACTCAGCCTGTCAAGTTGCATTCCTCTGTACTTTTTATCCAAGTGGATTTCATCTCCACACTGTTACTGCTGGGTGATATTCAAGTCTTTAAGTCCAAGTTGCACCATGCTTGAAAAACAACATTTGACTTCCAGGCTGCCCTTTCTTTGTTATAAGGAGCATTATTATTATTATCATCATTATCATCGTTATCATTAAATATGCCATAGCGTATTAAAGGAGTAAACTTTAAAATGCATAGATGTTTTATTCTGAGAGGACAGGGAAAGACAGAAATTTCAATTTAATCACCCCTAAAATTGCTTCTTCCCTAGCTTTAAAAATGCCGTAGCTTTAGTCATCAAGGGGAAGTTATGTTGCTATCGTAGATTTATTTTCTCTGTTTTTTATACATACTTTGGAAATTTATCAGGAATCTGGTATTTTTCTGTCTTCTGAAATTAAACAAGGAGTCATTAATATATTTTACACATACATCTCTCTATAGATACTTTCTCGACATTTATTACCCATGTAGCCTTGCGCTTGATAGACTTTTACATACTGCTCAGTGAAGAGAAATATAACGAAATTCCACAGAGCTCAGGCGCACGCAGAGATGTGTGTCATTTCCCCTTAAAGTAAGATTTAATCAACGCAGTGCCACCTCAACCCTGACCAGATGATCAGTCAATGCAGCTCTGAGTAATATCTTGGAAAGTCTGAGCCTACAGACAATTACAGACCACTTAATCACAAAATTTAATCAAGATAATAATTAAGCGTTGCATCCTGTTTAATGCACAAGGATGTGAGCCTTGCAGCTCCCGCTGCCAGATCGGAACTGAACACAGGGATGGGGGAAAGAATCAGCGAACTCAACAGACTATATCCTTGATGACAGAAGAAAAACTAAACTCAAACAGCTTGCCAAATCCTTAAGAAGAACTTCAGGGCTTTGTGCCAGATGAGAACCCAACTCTACAAGATTCTTTAAAAGATCTATTTCTTCAGAAGGCCAACTTATTATTTTTTATTTGACCAGGCTTGAGAGATAAAGCTCAGGGTCCTGACGCAGTAGATGCTCTACTAATGCTTAGTAAGCACTTCTTGCTCAGATAAACCTTGCCCTGCAGAACGGACAAGGGTGGGAAGGAAAAGCTCTATTAAGTGACTTTTTTAAGGTCAAAATGAAGAATATGAATCTGTCAGTCATCTTAGCCACTGTACTACACTCGTGGGTCAGCTTTGTAGGTCTAAACAAAGAGTTACAAGACTCTAGTTAATAAAATTTTTGACGTACGTGATATTTACGGTAAGCTAAGCAAAGTCACTTTCTGGGTTAGATGCTATTAAGAGGATTTTTCCATATTTTCCTCCAACTTCAAAGTGCCGTGTGAGTCCCCTTGTTAGAGGCAAGTGCCATCCACACATCACTGAGCTGGAGGAACTGCAGCAGCAGAAATGCATCTGTAAATGTTAAAAAGCCCAAACCCATGAAGGCTTGGAAGAAAGAGCAGCGGGTGTAGAAAATGGACTTGACGACCCAGTAGGTCACTTCCATTTCTAAATTCTACAAACCCTCTGGGTTAAAAATAGGATGAAAAGTAAATGTCTTTTTTTTTCTTTAAGCCAGTCCTATCTTATAGGTTGAGAGGGTCAGGAATAATTAGAGGGTCACAAGTAACTACAAATGCTCTGTCTGCGCAGAGAGAACGTGTCCAGGACAGGATGCTAAACTCTGCCTTGTCCTCAGGGTGAGGATGGGCATGTTTTAAAGATCTGTTGGACAGCTTTATTTATGTTAAAGATCATGTTAGTCACAGCGGTTGGAAATCAGGTGCCAAGTCATTTGAAACAACATCCCAATGTTACATGTTTTCTATGCTTGTGTCTACGGATGGTTTGCTGTGAAAGGAAGAGGAGCAGAAAAACCTACGAAAGGTGCACCACATGGGTCTCCACCTCTCCCACTGCGGTGCTGGGACCTGTTTGCACCAGCTGGGAATACTGGCTAATATTTCAAATCAAAAAGTGAGCAGCTTCTTGTAGGGGCCAGCAGAAAACAAACTCTACAGACTGACAGGGAAATGAAATCCTTTCTTATGACACTTAAAAAGAAAAGAAAAAAAAGAGAAAGTAGAGCAAAATGATGGTAACATTTCAATCTTCAGATCCGCTGTTAGCTGCAATGAATCCCTTTTGTAAATTCAGTGTCTTGAGCTGCAAATACTTATCAAGAGTGTTATTATCAGCCATTGTGAGACTGCAAACAAGAATTCCCACTGTATTTTAATGGCTGCTGGCCATATCCATCAAAAAGGGTCTCTAACAGACATACAGTTATCATTGTTCAAATTTTAATGAATATATGGTATTCCCATTCATTATTTAAGTGACATTCAGATGCAGTTTCAGTCAAAGCTGCCTCTTCATAAATGTTATTAGCTACAAATGTGCCTTTAATAAAATATTACACTGTGCAAAAATGAAGTGCTGTACTGATAATCAAAGGAAAATGAATGGAAGGAACTAAAATCCACAGGAATTCAGTCTGAACTCCTTATTCATTCAAAAAGCTCTTTGATTTTAATGGGTGATTTCTCAGAGCCCAGCACAGGAACGCAGGGTCAGGCCCACCGGGCACACACAAAGACATGAGAAACACCTTCTCCAAACTCCTGTGGCTCACAGGCAGACTGCCGCCCCGTTGTTTGAGTCAGAACAGGTCTATCTGTGGTCACTTTGACCACAACTCAATAATACTCTCTGCAAATCCAATATACATGGCCCCTTGGACAGCTTTACATTCATTATCTGACTGTTTGGACCGCACGCTTTGGAAAACACTCCGTAAATTAGTGTTTGGGCTGACGAGTCAGGTTCAATGCGGTTAAGGCTCTGCTTTTCTCATGGGGGCTTGTATTTTTTGATAAACCTGTGTGCTGAGGTATCTCAAGTCAGGCACTCAGAACTGAAACATTCTAAATCTAATCAGGTTGCAAACGCTGCCCCCAGACTGCTTGCTACCCAAGCCAGGAAGCAGCTATTTATTTTCCCTAAATTAATCCCAGCTCAGCAAGACACTTAAGCACACATCTAACTTTATAAAGACAGAGTGGGTTTCCCACCACTCACTTAAATAATGCAGATGCAAATGGTCTGCTGAATCAGGTCTATAAAAATCCAATAGCAGTTGGTAATAAATACTGTGACATACAAGAGCAATCTCTGCTCCGCAGCCAGGAGGTTGGAGCGCACCGCTGGGGTCTGTAATGCAGCATCCCCGCTAGTGCTGTGGGAATGCCTCTGCTTCCCCACATCCCACTCTATTCCTTGGGTCGAGAGCCACACACACTCCTCCTCCTCCCTCTGTCTGGGAATAAGATGTCTCTCTATATAAAAGGCATCTATTATGCAAGATTTTCTTGGGCTTCCCTGCCCCGCTCTTCTAATCACACAATTGAGATGAAAATACTGTCAGCACCGAGATCAGGGTGTCTGAAGCAGAAGGGGCAAAAGTAGAGGTGGTTTATTTGCCAGAGCAGAAGGCTTTTCTTCTTCAGTAACTTTGTATTAAATTGGCTTTATTTCTACCAGGATAAATGAGCAAAATGATAAGTCACTGGAGTTGGGATCCTGCTTCCACTAACAGTACATATGAAGCACGCCGAAGACGAAGGCAAAACTGGTCCCTGCTAAACCTGGTCAGCTCTGATAGACTCTGCTCCAGGAAAGGGTCACAGAGACAACAACAAGAAACTAAAAGGGATGTATGAGTGCAAACTTGCACATCTGTGCAACTTGCACATATGTGATCTAACCCCTTCTGGTTAGCAGCCCTCTTCCCACACTGGCACCTAAACTCTGCAGGGACTTGGTCTTAAAGGAAAAAAAGGTAGTAGTAGTAGTGATAATGATAACGATAATGATAATGATAATAGTAATAGTCGTAGTAGTAGTACTACTAGTACTACTAGTACTACTAGTACTACTACTCATTATCGTACTAGTACTAGTAGTGTTCCCAGAAGTACCTGGGGTGATGTCCCTGCACATTGCGTCTTTACAGGAGTGAGTATTTGCCATCTATCTCATGGCTGCACACAACAGACACCCCAAAATCAGGCATTCCTCTGCCTGTGTTTCCTTGGGGTGTCCACATTGTATGTGTTGAGCCCAAAACACATGGATGAGATGGGTTTTTGTAGAAAAGGCAGCCACAAGCATCAGTTTTGTTGAGAAGGAGACTGAGGGACACATTCCTTTCCCACCACTGAGTGCTCTGCTCAGGTAGGACAGGCAGGTTAAATCTCCGCTTCCACCTGAGGTGAATTCAACCACCATATCTCACCTGCAGTATTAATAACCTTTGCCCCAGAATAAAACAGCCACTACTGCTTGTTGGGGTTTTTATCTGGGGGGCAGCAAGAGCTTGGTACTTTTGGGTGAAGGTTCAAGGTGAAGGATCTGGAGCACAGGAAAAGTAGCCTCCTTGTAGCTTTGAATAAGGCCTTCAAAAAGACATGACTTCACACACATACAGGTCCTGTGGAGGATCCGGCCCTGACTGATGTATGATATAGAAATAATATTTAGTGGCTGAAGTAAAAAAAAAACAAAACAATCCCCTAACATTAGCCAATTTAATAGATTTAAGAGATGGACTGTCAGCATCTAGAAAGACAGGGCCATGGAGAGATGCTCGAGGACAAAGAACAGTTTTGTCAGAGAAAATCTGGATTAATTCAGACATTTTTGGTGCATACTCATCCCAGAGAAACACCAGTTTCTCTGTGCATCGATAATGACTTTTTTCCTACACTTCGGGTAAGCCCTTCACAGATACCCACCATTTGATCCTGAAGGTTTGACTTCTTAAAGAAGTTGCAGTGGGAGGTGGTTATCCTCCAGCCTGGGTGGAATCTGTCACTGTTGTCATTTTAAAAGCCGATCGTGAGAAGGCATCTCACCCAGGCTGCAAGAAATGGCATCTTAATCTCGAAACTCTGTTCTGCAGGATTATTTCCATGGAGCCAGAGGTAAGAAGCACCCTCTCCGCTGCTGCTCCTCGGGTAGAGTTAAGTGGTTTCCAAATCATACATTTATAAGGAAGGTAATTTCTCAGTGCTGTTGCTAGATTTAAAAACGAGAATTAAAGCATTATTAGGGGCTAAGGGTCAGGCACATACCCAGCCAACTGGCTGGCAATGACTCCACCTGGAACAAAGAGATCCCAAAATAAACTTTTTTAATGAGAAGGATGGCGAAAAGCCAAGCAGAAGTTGCAGAGGATACCTCATTAAAGAAATTGATAAGCCTAAGTCAGGTCAATCTGTTTAAGTAACTCGATGGCTTCAGCCAGATAGGAATAGATCTGTTTAATTTGCCTTCAGAAAAGCAGCAGCACAGTGGGAGCGGAGGAGGAGACCTCATAGGGAGCCATAAGCTTTCCATAGAAGTTGGTAATCATGCAGGAAGTCGTATCTGCGGTTTACTCACTTGGAAGAGAGACATCTCACACAAAATGAGCTGAAAGAGTTGTAGGCAGCGAGAGCAGCCACACACGAGGCGCGGATCTGCATTCGGCAGCGTGTGCTAATACTGTGGCATCTTCCCTGCACAGGCACAGCCTATATGGAGAACACAGGGGTGACCGAAAGTGCCGAACTGGCAAATGCAAAAAACTAAATTAAAGGCATGAGCCAGAACCTGATTTCTTTTTACACCTTTGCAGCACTAGGAGAGCTTCAGCAGGAACACGCAAGCTGATTTGCTGCTGGAACAAAAAGCTCAGAATACAGTTCTTGTTTTGCAAGTCGAGCTTGGGGGCCCCAAATGGGAAAATAAAATTCTTGCAGTTTGAAAAGAGATTGAGCTGTGGACTAAACAGCACTGCCTGGCCTCCGCCAGGATGTCCGCTCTGTTTGCGGCCGCCTGTGCTGATGGCAGGGTTATCACTTACTTCAGGATTTCCGTCACGCTGAGAACAGCACAGCCACCAGTGCGCTGTGCATCCAGGCTGGAAACTGCCAGCAGCCAAACAGCTTCTTGCTAATGATTGCTGCTTACAGGGCACCGTATCAGCAGTAATTAGCAAACCGCGGCTAAGCTCAGAGACCTCATTTGCAGGTATCCGGGTGACCCCACTGATATGACTTTGGGGCTTATTTCATCATTGAGCGGAAAAATAATGTCTTTAAGCAATTGCATAGCTTGGTAATAGGTAAATAAGAACTTTGCTTCAAAAAAAAAAAAAAATTAAAATAAACCTAACGGTTTTATTGGGCAGATCTCAGTAGCAACCAAATAGGAGGTTTTGTCATGCTTGGACTTAATCTACCTTTTAGAGATGCTGTATAATAAATTATCATAATGATTAAGAGCCAAACACAGCATAAATGGAGTCCCTATCACCCGGGCTTCAAGCAAACATTAAGCTTTATAATGTATGTGTGTGCGCAGTAATGAATAAGTATGTCTCTCGCAGGTTTTTGTTCCTTGCAGGCATACTCGGAGGGGTTTGGTGCATGTCAGCAGCCCCAGCCATTAAATACCCTTCTGTCAGGCCTCAGAAATCATGAGGTTTTGAATTCTTTGAACAGACCTTTTGGTCTCAGCACTGGGAGTCACACCTCAAAGCTTCTCCCACTAATAAGAAAGTTAGAAAATTACTTAAAATGTGAAGGAAGAGATTCCCACATTCCTACCCAACCTGAAAAGGGGGTGTTTTGGTGAAACACCATTAAGATAACCACAACAACATCATTAATCTTATCAACACAGCAACAATCCACAAGACCTGCAGCTCCAATGTCAAAGTGAAACCCATTTGTTGGGAACCATTACACTGGCAAAAGGTACTGTATCCCACTTGAAGGCTCTCCTATTTTTCTAAAGGGGCCATGTTAGGCAGGTACTTCACCGGGGATGGGGGCATCCCAGTGGTCTCAGCCACTTCATGCTGCACTAACATCCCCTGCCCTACTCATGGCATAGAATTGTAGAATAACAGAATGGTTTGGGATGAAAGGGGCCTTAAAGATCGTCTAGCTCCAACTCCCCTGCCATGGGCAGGGGATACCTTCCATTTGATCATACTGCTCAAAGCCTCATCCAACCTGGCCTTGAACACATAGCAAGGCATAACAAGGATGCTCCAATACCCCACCACACACACACAAATGATGTCCACTTTAGGATGAAAGGAGGAGAACCCAGGAGCTATGCAGGTTGCAGGGGTGAGGATATGTTAGCCAGGATTTCAGTTACATGATGACTATAGACCATTAAGCTGTTGTCCTCTGGCTGGATTTATCGTTGACACAAGAAAAGAAAGCGCAGAGGGCTGAGTCCCTGCCAAGCCTGTGCAGAGAAGTTGCGCCAAATAAAAAAAAAAAAAGTAAGAAAAAAAAGCCAGTGTAAAATCAGAAGGAAGCCACAAACACTTGTTTTCTCTTACACCTGCAAAACCAAAGCCAACTTCCTTTTACTTTCAATGGAAAACCTGCAAATGCAGAGTGCTGGGAGAAAACCACCCCCTGCACTGTGAATATTTAAAGTGGTTGTTTAAAAATCCCACCCCCATCCCAAACTTCACTTCCTGAAGTTAAGCATATTTTGATTCTCCTTCTAGTAACTTGCAGTTCCTCTTCTGGGGGATATGAACGATAAAGCAATAAGAAGGGCGAAAAGCAAACCTGGCAAATGCCCACATCCCCAGGACAGCCAGCTCCTC
>NW_009646493.1:27942-53194 GCF_000708025.1 Charadrius vociferus
CAGGAATCACTTGCGTCTCAAGAGTGGCGAGAGGTGGGTGATCTGGATCTGCAGAGAGCTTGGGTTAGTCAAAAGACTTTTTCAGGGCTTTGTGCCAGAATGAAGCAGAATGAACCAGAGATAATCTGCTGAAAGAATGTCCCATACAGCAGGGGAACTGCCAGATGTTTCCTGTGCATGAGATTTCAGGGCAGCATAGGATAGATAGCAGGACACAGGTTCAGCATGGTCAGCAGCAGCAGGTCAGAGGGGGAAAAAGGTTAAAAAAAAAAAGAGGAATACAGCAATGCAAAGGCAGAACTAAAGGTTGAGTGCTTTGTGCTGGGAAGTTGTCACTCCCTGAGGTCTGGGACTGAGAAACAGCAGTGGCGAGAACACCAGAGAGCCATCCCAGTGCAAAGCTGCACGTGGGCAGAGAGTAATTTGAGGGACTCTGGGAAACCAGATACTCATGAAAGGTTCAGTACAAATAAGGAAAGCATCACTGTGAAGCAGAGTTAGCATTCCCAGCAACTTGAAATGCCACTGAATTTGATTTAAAAGCTACCAAAATTTAGAAAAAAAAAAAAAAATCAGCCTGCTAAAATGGCATATAGAAGTTTGTTTGTTTGTTTTTCTGGAAGTATCTGTATTTTGAAAGTCTAAGGATTAGCCATCACTGTCATTTTCGATCTCAAAAGAACTGCCTGCAACTTAGTTGTTTTTTGGTTTTGTTTTTTTTTTTTTTTTAACATTGTTCCTTAAATGTCCGAAATTAGGTAATTAAACAAATAGTGCCTCTAACAGACATTTAGGCTTTCTGTGGTCAGACTTTCCAGTTACATCATGTGTTCTTTAGCAACATCTTCCCTTGCCTCCAAGTATTTCAGTGTCTCAGAAGATTTTAGATCACAACATATCTAAGGCTATAGCTGTGCAGCGAGTCACAAATACTCAAAGTATTATAAGCTGAACACACAGAGAGACAGAGCGGAGCAGAGGTGTGATGCAGAATTACAATCTAAAATCTTCCGAACAAGAACCATGTTTTCACATCCCACAGCTGCATTTGCAAGGCAGTGGTCCTTTTACTTCTCTACAGAATGACCAATATTTTTAGCTTTATTCTTGTACATATTTAGTTCTCAGCAGACAGCAGAAACGATGTTTCTCTACTAAAGAAATTTCACTTCTGCTTCCCCCATCCCTTCCTGAGAAAAGCCAACAAAAGCACCTTTATGCAAGGACCGGTGAACACATGTGAGATCAATGAGGCTACCAAATTAAAGGCAAACCTGTTATAATATCAATGGTGACTTACATACACAGTAGAGCTATCCTACTGAAAAAAAAGCTCATGAATCCTCTGCTACAAAACATCAGACAAAAGCATCTGAACAATGTGAACAAAGGGAAATTGCCACAGAATTACAATTGATCAGACATTTGTGCAGGAGAAATTCCATCCCCAGGTTATTACAGAATCATAGAATGGTATAGGTTGGAAGGGGCCTTAAAGATCATCTAGTTCCAACCTCCCTGCCATGGGCAGGGACACCTCCCACTAGACCAGGTTGCTCAGAGCCCCATCCAGCCTGGCCTTGAACACCTCCAGGGATGGGGCAGCCACAACTTCCCTGGGCAACCTGTTCCAGTACCTCACCAGACTCAGACTGAAAAATTTCTTCCTGACATCTAATCTAAATCTCCCCTCTTCCAGTTTGAAGCCATTCCCTCTCATCCTATCACTACATGCCCTTGTAAGAAGTTCCTCTCCAGCTTTCTTGTAGATGCCTTTCAGACACTGGAAGGCTGCTATAAGGTCTCCCAGGAGTCTTTTCTTCTCCAGGCTGAACAACTCCAACTCTCTCAGCTTGTCTTTGTAGGAGAGGTCCTCCATCCCACTGATCATCTTTGTGGCCTCCTCTGGACCTGCTCCAACAGGTCTATGCCTTTCCTGTGCTGAGCGCTCCAGAGCTGGATGCAGTTCTCCAGGTGGGGTCTCATGAGAGCAGAGTAGAGGGGGAGAATCACCTCCCTCAACCTGGTGGCCACGCTTTGTTTATCAACAGCAATTGGTGCTTCAGAAGACCACCAGAAATTTGTGAAAGGCTCTTTAAGACAGGAAACGACATCTCTTCCTCAACCTTTTAAAGACAGCAAAATATCCCAGAGCATGGGATACAATATCTGGCACCTCAGAAACCCTGCTTTTCTAGCTCACTCAAAACTGTAGCACAGTGGCAAGTTTCAGGGTCATCTAGACTTTGAGAAAGCAGCAACGCCTCACTGGATCTTAAATGTTGCTATTCTTTCATTTCAGAAAAAAAATGTTAACATTTGCCCCGTGGCAGAAGGCTCACAGCATTCTTTCAAGCAAGGGACAAGGCCAAGTATTAAATACTTGAGGAAGTTGTTTTCTCATGTGGAAAACAAACACTTTGCAAAAGGCTTTCCTCATTGCACGTGTGGGTGACTGGGATCGGGTCAGTCTGGACCTCTCATCTATGAGAGGGTACAAGGAGGCTCATGCCGTGGGAAGGCACTGTCTGGGTTAGTTTCCAGCGAAGCCATGCATCTTAATATGATTGATTGGGTTTTGACTCTTTGTTTATATGTAGTAAGCTTTTATGAAAAGGAGTCTGGGTCCTGGGGTCTGCAGAGAAGCTCTAAGTCAATCAGGCCAGTAATATTTTTTTCCTCCCTACAGAAAAAGAAGAAGATGCTGTGAATTAGGACCATAAAGAAGCTTCTCCCTCTCTTACATGCTCATCTACAACACCTATGTGCTCCATGTTTTAATAGATAACACCTACATTTATTTTTTTTTAATGGCATAAAAAAAGCAGGCAGGCACAGATCTCACTGACTTTCGGTAATGTGCAGACAGCTTAATGCTCTTTGGGCTCTGAAAGCCTCCCATCGGCTTCCCTGATGGACACAGCCTTCAGGCTTCAAGTCTCCACAGAAGAAGAAAACCACCAAACCAATGTTAGCTTAGGTGCCCCAGCCTCTACACTACAGCACTTGCATCCCTAGCAAAGAGGTTAACAGGACCTCACTCTTACCTATGTTGGGGCAGGACCCATCTGATCTAATGTTACACCTCAACACCTGAGCAAGTCAGCAAGGCTTCTTTAACTGTCAACAGAGATGAAGTCCCACCTCCAGAGCCTATTTTTAAGATGTTTTCTCTAAAATGTAACAAATCACATGCTAAACTACCTATTTCTCTTTGTGACCTATAAAAGGAGGACGCACAACCAGCTCTGACAGCAGCACACGTGTTCCAGATGCCTGCACTGGGTGGGATGCATCCCACACTCATGTCCTGCACTCTAAGCAAAGTCCCAGCACAGGAAAACACTCTCCTCTCCAGAAAGAGCACAAACTGCTTCCCCCCTCCCCATGCCTGTCCTCCATGCACTCCCTTTCTTTTCATAAGGCGAGCAGTTTTCTCCCAATTAAAAGAAACTGGAGTATTCTTAAAAGAAAATGAAGCTTCAATTCCCTTGGCGACGCCGGAGAACGTACTTCCTTCTGCAAGGTCATTTCTAAACCACGAGGTCGTGGCAGCATATTATTCCCAGTATTGATTCTGCCAACAGCTCTGTCAGTTGACAGCACTGAGAGGGGGCAGATAGAGCAGGAGTCTTGTTCATGAGAGCCACACATGTGCTAGACCTGAAGAGAGACATGGAAACCAAGCCCCACGCTCAGTGCTGAAGGGCAGGGCTTGTCGCCAAATACAAGCATGGTTTCCCTTCATATCTTAGTCATCCCACATGTTTTTGCTCCCTGCTCTACTTCCTAAGGAAATGAGGCCCAGAAGCCAGGCTTTTTTTCTAGCTGTTTGTTTTATCAGCTCCTCTGAGAGCTGACTTGTCTTGATGGCTTCCCCTAACCTGTTTTTGTCCTCACTGCCAGCCCAGGACACACAGAAGGACAACACTCTTAGCACTTCCACACCTGAAAAGCCACAGAAAGGAAGAATAAAGACATGCCTGGGAACAAAATGTACTGGAGTTGCCACGGATGGGAAGCCCTGTGAACCCAAAACCACCTCCCCCAGCAGGGGTATAATCACTACTCTCCATCCCCCTTCCCAGTGCTGTGACCAAGAGGAGACAGAGATAAAGCTGTTCCAGGTTTCATCCTGCCAGAGAAGAAAAGACTAGTGTTGCGGTAGCTGCTCCCTCCACTCTCCACCACTGCATGTCAAGTGAAGTATCAGAATAATTGCAGTCTATATGGAACCTCAGATTACGGAGTTGTCTGGGTAGCAGTAATTCCTCTGCCCACCAAGATTTTCTGCTTGAAAGGTTGACACCTTTGCAGCTACTTTGGACCTGGCAGCCTTCCAAACTACGATCCCATGAGGCACTACCGTGCACCTGGACTAATTCATTCCCATACCCATGTGCCTTTCGCTGCTCAAGGGTCATAGTGTCTGGATTTCACCTCTGCATTCACAGGCAGGCAGGCAGCAGCATTCCGCTTTGATACACTCCCCATGGATGTTCTACCTCTTTGCCAAGCAGGGCCACCAAATCCTGCTGAGGGACACCTACTCTCAACACACTGCCAATCTCATGCTGTCATTTGCAACCATGTCTACTACCTATCAATACTACCTATTTGGGTTGGAATGGACCTTGAAGATCATTGAGTTCCAACGCCCCTGCCATGGGCAGGGACACCTCCCACTAGACCAGGCTCCTCAAAGCTCCACCTAACTTGGCCTTGAACACTTCCAGGGAGGGGACATCCACTACTTCTCTGCACAGTCTGTTCCAGTGTCTCACCACCCTCACAGTAAACAAGCCATATTCATTCTTCTCATCTAGTATATTAAGGGTTACAAGCTCGTAGCTTACAAAACCAAAACCATCTAGTTAAGACTCTCATATTTTGAGAGCTCAGGTATCTACCTGTCCAGCAAAAGGAAGCACAGTTTTATTTCATAAATAGGTGTATTTAGCATCAAGTAAGCATTAAATTCTCCTTTCCCCATCCACAACAGTGGAGTGTCTAGAAATATTACTCTGGCATATTTTAACATCTCATCAGTCATGTTGGCACAACATGGGATACGGAGAACCCTTAAAGAGTGCAAAAAAGAGCCCATAGAGTTATTTAAGCTACTGGAGGCTCCTTATATCACAAATTCAAAAGTTCCTCCTATGTCTTCATTACTTCAAAATTTGGCATCTGTGACCACCCCACAGAATAAGCCATCTGCATTTCAACTCTTCAACAGTAGATGCCTAAGGATTGTCAATACTCCAGTATACTGTGCAGACCCATCCAGCTCAGTTCCAAAACTTTGTAGTGTGATAGGACATTTAAAAAAGGGTTAGAAAAGAAAAATTAATTAAAGCCAGACAAGCTCTGAAAAAGGTGCAAAGTAGCAGTTAGAGTCCATAGCTGGCAAAACCACACCAAAGTGGAGTTCCCAGCTCTTCTACAGCAGAGATAGAAATGAAACCCTGTGTTCAACCCAGTGTCCCATCCAAAGTCTACCCCCTTTTGCTCGCTTTAAAAATGAGCAGTCTCTATTTACCTAATCTCTATGAACAGGACCCCTTCAAAGGCTGGAATCAGAGATCGTATCACAGCCTTTTGTTGGAACAAAGATAAAATAAATGTTATCTTGTTTCCCTGAAATTGCAGGTCACCAGTGCTCAGCCTATGATTATACAGTAGTTAAGAATAAGCTCAGATCAATATTGTCACTGAAACCCATGTTTTCAAAGCAGCGGCTATAGCAGCACTGCAGGTAAAGGGGCCAACTGTTACCAGATGTCGGTGGGAAGTGCAGTTGGGAGGCCAGTGATTCAGGCTCCTGTCAGCAGAATGTGTTACAGACAGAGTCTGAATATTTCATAGATAACAGACTTCAGTCAGACAGAAGTGGTTTCCCTTGATCAAAGATGGGTAGTTGTGTATCTCTCTCTCTCTCTCTCTCTCTTTCTCCCCCCTCACCTGCTCCAAGAGGTACCTTTTGTAGGGGAAATCTGTGCTCAGTTTGCCCAAATGCTCCACATAAACCTGCCTCTATTTTTGTTTCCCATATGTTAGAAGGCAAGACAGGTGCTCACATTTTTCTTGTTGTAGTTTGGGACCTCACAACGTAGACCTTGCTAGTTTTTATTATTCCCACACGTGGCATAGTTCCCCTTCCCATTGTTATCCACTGACACATTATCACTGCAGGGGAAAAAGGAAGGAGAAGAAGGCAATGACATGAAACACAAGGTTTTAACCTAAAGTTTATTCCTCTCTGGCTAGCTGAGGCTGCTTGAAGCATGAATCTAGTTCTGCTGTTTAAAAAAGGAATTACCCAAGTGACTCACCCCTTGCTGAGAGAGACCGCTGGCTTGTTCATCACGTGCCTGCGTTCAGAGCACACCACTTCTCCGTGCTTACAGCAAGAACCTGATTCCTGCAATTTATTCTTGGGTCTGCGGTGGATTGCATGGCTTTGGGGAAATCGCAATAAAAACTGGAAAACTTGACAATTTTAAACCGATGCTTCCTTTCCCAACAGACCCTTCCCGTACGGACTTGTTCAAGTTCAACTGCTGAAGCTGAGACTTTTAAACTTGTGCTTACATTTAAAGTCTTGTTCACACAATCATTAGCAACATTAAATTGGGGGAGAATCTGCTGTGAAATTTAGTCATAGATAATACCATGGAAAAGTGCTGGCTTGGTTGTTTGATGTTTTGAGAGGGGCTGGTACTCCAAACCAGGAGATACCAGAGCTTTTCAAGTTCTGCTCATTATTTGCTTTGCAATGACACAGGAAACACTAAGGTTTTTAATCTGTAAATAATCTGTCCTTCAGGGATCTGGGAACAATCTACAGGACATAGTTGTTTCATTTTTTTTCCCCTCTATGAAATGCTTCATTAAAGTACTGTTCACTTAATAACAAGCTTGGGGAGAAAAAAAAAAAAAAGAAGAAAAATAATGGATGCATTTTTTTATGCAAAGCCAAAACTCCCGCACCTCTTTGCTCTTGTAGTGCTACAAACAGCTTGCTTGAGTTGCAGGAGATTTGGCTTTGCATAAGAATGCTTCACAGAACAAGAAGGAAAAAAGATTCTTAAGCACAAGGGAAAAATTAAGAGAGAAAATGCAAGATAAGACGGACAGATGAGCAGTTAAAGGCTCCGACACCTTGATCTCGGCACATCAAATAGAATACATCTACTTACATACAGACTGTGCCCTTCTCCTCAAACTACACTCCCTCCTCGGTGCACAGATATCCAACTTCAGATCAAAGCCTTCTCAAGGATATTTTTTTTCTTCAAGCCACTTCCAGTCACTCCCTCCAGACACCCTCACTCCTTCCTAAACCCCTTGATACAGTGGATACAGGACAGCACTTTGGATTAGAGTTTTAATGCTGTAGATCACCGTGATTGATGGGACTTCAGCAAAAAGACTGTGTAATGATAATTTCAGAAAGAGGGGGGATTAATTTTGATGAGATACTGCAAATTAATCTTCATTTTCGAGTAATTAATTCCAGCAGCTGCAAGACTAACAACACAGACGCTACTGCTGCAGGTACCCAGTAACAGTACCACCCAGGTACCCTGCAGCAGTGCAAGCTACAGGCTTTACAACTGAGACAGATTTATGATGGGTCTCTTCTACCCAGTGACCTCAACAGTGAGACAGTATTACTGCAACAAGTTGCCGAGAGAGGTGGTAGATGCCCCATCCCTGGAAACATTCAAGGTCGGGTTGGACAGGGCTCTGAGCAACCTGGTCTAGTTGAAGATGTCCCTGCTCATTGCAGGGGGGTTGGACTAGATGGCCTTTAAAGGTCCCTTCCAACCCCAAATATTCTATGATTTTATGACTCTTCTACCCTGCCAGCCTACCCGCAAGATCAGAGACAGGGGACTATGCTTGCACATTACAGGAGCAGCAACTACAAGAAGCACCTAAGGGACCCTCACTGCTCATCCAGGCAAAACGGGGTGAAATCCTAGCCACAGTGAATTTGGCAAAAGCTGCAGGCAGAGGAAGGAATTCAATAGTCTGATTTACGGTAGCTGGTTATATTAAGGACACTGGAAGATGCATTGATAATCTTGGCTTAATACTTAAGAGCATGAAACTAAAACTTTGGGCCAAATTATGTTCCCATTTTAGTTCATTTAGATCTGTGAAAATGAATTGAATTACTCAAGATCTTCATCTACGTAATAAAGCTGGTCATTTTGGCATCGCAGCCTGTGGGTACTCATTACAGAAGCTAAACCGCAGGTTCGCTCCAGATGGCTTGTCTCTACAACACAGCATAGATCCAAGGCACTTCACAAACTAATCACCTACTGATCATATCCCTTCAATTAAAAATTACTCAATATTTCCAAGTGCTGGCATCCATTTTAGAAATACCAGAAAATTATGAAGTGCTTGGCCAATAATATGCAGATTTTCCTACATTACAGAATTGTCAGCTAAACAACATTAACCAGTTTGGTAAGGCAATATAGTTTATATCTGGCACATGGTGTATTTGGAATTTTCTCCACCTCTACATCTGCTGTGGAAACAGCCTTAGTAAGACCAGCTGAGAGCAGAGACAAATAGGGAAAAAATGTCTCTTACCCTACAGTGGGGATACAGATGGAAAGAATTTTTAGAGCAATTTGATTCAATCAAATGGCAAGACCTCCAAAGGAAGCTCCAGCATCGCTTGTTTTCTATGAAGCAAACCCAAGTTAATGCACATCTTGCCACAGACAAGAGGACGCAGGAGGGGAGAACTTCGCCATGCAATGTGGAATTAACCAGAAGTTTTCATTCCCCCGCTGAATCATACATTTGCTTATGTGGCTGTGCCACTTATTCTGGTTTATGTCAGGTGAATCATAGAATCATTTATATTGGAAAAGACCCTTAGAATTGAGTCCAACCATTAACCTAACACTGCCAAAACCACCACTGAACCATGTCCCTCAGCACCACATCTACAGCTTTTTTGAATCCCTCCAGGGATGGTGACTCAACCACTTCCCTGGACAGCCTCTTCCAATGCTTGGCAACCCTTTCAGTGAAGAATTTTTCCCTCATTTACAATCTAAACCTCCCCTGGCTGCAACTTGAGGCTGTTTGCTCTTGTCTGATCACTTGTTACTAGGCAGAAAAGAGACCGACCCCCACCTTGATACAACCTCCTTTCAGATAGTTGTAGAGAGCGATAAGGTCTCAGCCGCCTTTTCTCCACACAAAACAACCCTGGTTCCCTCAGCCGCTCCTCAAAACGTTTGATCTCTAGACCTCTCACCAATTTCGTTGCCCTTATCTGGACACGCTCCAGCACTTCAATGTCTTTCTTGCAGTGAGGGGCCCAAAACTGAACACAGTACTCGAGGTGAGGCCTCACCAGTGCCGAGTACAGGGGGATAATCACTTCCCTTGTCTTGCTCACCACGCTGTTCCTCCCTCAGGCCAGGATTCCGTTGGCCTTCTTGGCCACCTGGGCGCACTGCCGGCTCATACTCAGCTGGCCGTTGACCAACACCCCCAGTCCTTTTCTGCTGGGCAGCTTTCCAGCCACTCTTCCCCAGGCCTGTAGCGCTGCATGGGGTTCTTGTGACCCAAGTGCAGGGCCTGGCAATTGAGCTTGTTGAACCTCATATCATTGTCCTCAGCCCATTGATCCAGTCTGTCCAGATCCCTCTGTAGACCCATCCCACCCTCCAGCAGACCAATGCTCCTGTCTAACTTGGTGTCATCTGCAAACTTACTGAGAGTGCACTCAATCCCCTCGTCCAAATCATTGATAACAATTATTTAAAAGTAGAGAGGCATAGACCTGCAGAGATTATGATGATGATGGCTTTTTTGTGGAAAACAGAAAAATACTGAGAGTTTACTGCTTGGTTTTCTGGGTTTCTTATATGAAGGCAACCCGTTTTTTATTCTTAATGCAGACTCCTCAGACCATTGCTCACCAGCTATTTCAGTTTGAATCAATGAAGTCTCTTCTCCAGGAACACAATTGTTAGCTCCTCAAGTCTCTGCTGATAGACAGGCAGGGCTTACGTTAGTCATGGCTAACAACTTGGAGCAACTAGCAATGAAGCTAAATTACACCTTTGATGAAGTAGCAGACTTCCTTACTCATTGTAAAGAAAATGAGGGGTATTATCCAGTCAAACGGCTGTGGATGTCAAATTTGGTTCAATATATTTAACGCCGTAGACACGCTTTCAGCCAGGAAAAGGTGGCTCAGCTCCACGGCAGGAGCAGATGTTTGTATGGGATAACTGAACCAGTGTGAATAAAATCTTCCCACACAGCGACTTTTGGACAAGTGTCCCAGAATTCAGTGTTTTTTCACTACACTGCTGAATTATGGGCTTTAGGTATCCTACAGTCCACAAACACAGGACCCTCCACAATCATCTCGACAGCCTTGTATGTGCCTTGTCATTTCCCTTTGCAAATATATCCTGCTAGTCTGATGAGACAGCCATTTCCCATCTCTTCCCAAAGACAGTAATTAAGACATTTGATTCAGTCACTCGTGTCCCCCATGCTTTTAGTGTTTATAAATATTAACGACCCTGATTGCTATATAGCACTCCTGTAGTTTAATGCTTGGAACATCTCAAATAGTCATGGCAAAGACACAGTTATGGGGAAATCAAAGCTAAGAACAGAATTCAAGAATAAAATTGCAAAGGGAGTAAGGCCAGCCATCATGTGAGGCCACCCATCTTGCTCCCTGATATTATATATCTGCATTTAGGTAGTTCAAACACAGTGCAAGTGTGTTGCTACAGCAAAATTGTGCTTTACAACAATGACAAATGTGACTCGTTCATTTAAGAATATACACAGGTATATAATAACATACTAGTTTCCTTTAGAGCAGCCCTATGAAAAGGTGTATTCCACTTTTCTTTTACCATGATACAGACAGGTATGATGTAAACACAGCCTTAAAAATAAGCATGTAGACAATCAAAATATAAACAGAACATATATCAATTTGAGGCTGTAAAGGAACTGACCGTGACAATCTAAAAGCAACCTGTGCTTTCCCACCCCAAAACCGTATGTTTGCCTTTGGTGTTTGTCTCAGGGAATCCTAGCTGAACTCGGGCTAATAAAGATCCATTTTCTTCACAGCAGATAGGTAAGCCATAGCCTTTATTCCAGAAACCCCAGTATTTTCAGCTAACAGCTTCACTCTGTTCTAGGTTGCAGACCTTTTCTTACAGATGCCACTCATGACCAGAGACCTAGTGTACTAGCTTATTTTTACTTCACTGCTAGCAACTCGAGTCACTGCAGGTCATTAAAGAGACTTGTCTGGCTGAACGGCTTCCAGAATTGCAATGCAGTAGTTATTTAATATCCTCAGACGAAAGGTACTACGCAAATAAAAAGCACTGTGTTGTACCAAAGAGGGTCCTCTGATTACCTACCGCCTCTTATTAGTCCAATAGAGGTAAATGGATTCTAGCCTGAGTTTTTGCAATACAGTTTCCTGGATAAAGAGACTTTAGTTTAAAATAAACCCTGCTAAACAAGCTATAGTCCACTTAGCTTGACAAATTTAAACAATTAACCTGCTGGAAGCCAAGCTTCTTTTTCATATTTGCAGGTCAGCTGCCTTGAGACAATGTCTGAAGTACAAATAGGCTTTGAGGGCCAGATTCTGATTTCATTCAGCATGGTGTAAATCAGGAATAATCCTTTCAGAGATTAGTAGGAGCAAGATCAGATTCAGGCTCTTGGAATTAAGCACAAACCATGTGCTTGCTGGGCTTATTCTAATTCTGCTAAGTACAAAGCAATTCTCCTTCAGCATGTCCCTCTCCCATTCTGCCTAAAGCACTCTGAGCTGAGGAGCAAAGGAAGTGCTGCTGATAACACCAAACAGAAGACGTTTGTCATTGCAAAAGACTTTTGCCTACAAAGTTATTAAATAAGCTTTGCAATTAAAAAAAAAAAAAAAAACCAAAAAAAACCCCAAAACCCCATAACCCAAATCAAAACAAACAAATAAAAAAACCAAACAAAAAACCCACTTCAAATTACACAGGCAGAGCAAAGTTGTGTTTGAAGATCCGTCCTGACCCCTGAACCATGAAATGAACCGCAGTAACCATCTTTTACAAGAAACCAACACATTTAATTACTTTGATTTACAACATCTGTCCCTGGTTCTGGGTATATATCAAAGGAAAACATAAGCAGAGCTCTTGCCAGATGCATATGACATCCTTAAGAAGCATCTCAACAAGAACTCCAGCTCTGTTACAAAGGAATGCAATGTCATCTGAAAGTCACTTGTGTCCTTCCCCTGTCACCATCTCCTTTGAAGGGTCAGGCAATAAAAAGACAAACATGCCAGTGAGTACCTTGCTTATTTTTAGGTAAGATCAAAACCCAAGTCACCACCTTTATGAAACTCTGCATCACTGTGCAATTATAATAAAAAGATACAGCTTTTGCAGTTCATTGTGTTTGTGGTACATCCCTGGTAACATACCAGTTTGAGTGTGCACCTAGAGAATCCCGGTGAAAAAGGCTAAGATAAGTCTCCATCTTTTTCAGATCAAGATACAAATCTCATAAGTGATGCTGGAGCACCTCTCCTATGAGGAGAGGCTGCGAGAGCTGGGGCTGTTCAGCCTGGAGAAGAGAAGGTTCCAGGGAGATCTTATTGCAGCCTTCCAGTACCTCAAGGGGGCCTACAGGAGAGCTGGGGAAGGACTTTTTACTAGGGCATGTAGCGATAGGATGAGGGGAATGGATATAAACTGGAAGAGGGCAGGTTTAGATTAAACATTAGGAAGAAGGTTTTCACTATGAGGGTGGTAAGGCACTGGAACAGGTTGCCCAGAGAGGTTGTTGAGGCCCCATCATTGGGGGTGTTCAAGGCCAGGCTGGACGTGGCCTTGGGCAACCTGGTCTAGTGGGAGGTGTCCCTGCCCATGGCAGGGGGGTTGGAACTCGATGATCTTCAAGGTCCTTTCCAACCTAAACCATTCTATGATTCTATGATGGGGAACTATGAAGTTATCAGCTGCAAAGGATAGCATGAGCCCCCATAAATACTATTCTCACTTGATGTAGAGTAGTTTAGCCTCTTTGCCATGACACATCATTTATATCTCCCAAAATTGCCTACTGAGCAGACTGAAGGACACCTTTAATTCTAGATACCAGTTGTGTGGCTTTGTTCTGCACCTATTGAAAAAAAGAACAATTTTAGCTCTCCCGACACCCAAGTCACTCTGCAGGTTCCCTCTGCATGCTTCAAAGATCAGTTATCAGGTCTGAAATCTGTTACCATGTACTTTTGACAAGGACCCCTTACCCTGTGGCCTTAGAGGAAGAAAAAAGTTTTGTAACAATGTCACGTCCCAACAACTTTGGACGGGAAGTTGGAATTCAATAGACGCTCTAAGTTGATTGTGAAAGGCTGTCACACCTATGAAAGAATTTCCTTTGGGAAAGGGAGGGTAACTTTGTAACAAAGAAAATGTTATCCTTATTTACCTTCAGCTGGACTCTTGGACAATGATGACTGATGGCTCTAAAAGTACTGCACCACACAGATTGAAAAGTCCTGTTGGCTTTGGGTAAGAAAACCACTATCAATAAGCCCATTCATCCAAGTGCCATGTTTTTAAAGATTATGGGAACTCACAAGCTTTGTAAGTCTCATTAAGCAGATGACAGCTTCAGCCATCGATTCAAACACATGTGCTGAGCAGCATCCCTGTGCTGACTCAGAGGGAAGCATGCTACCCACTCTGTCTCCATGAGTTATTTTGGTCTTGCCTTCAACAGTCTCCAGGTAATGAGCAGATCAAGCCCTAATGAGCTCATTAGATAAGACAAGTCTATACTCAAGGTTGCTGTGCACGACCCTATTCTCTCTTGGAGAAAGGTGAAACCATCATGCAGCATTTGTTACTGATCAAAGAGAGGATTAAAAACAAAACACAGAACTTGGTCCGAGATGTGGAAACTCCTTAATTTCCTTGGAAGTCAATATTGTTGGTGCCAGCTGAAGCGATGCTGCCACATACCTGCTCGGGAGTAGCAATCAGCTCAAAAGGGAGCGTGGCAGCTGGAACAGGAGATCTGAAAGATTGATTCTGACAGCTAGAAAAGCAAGAAGGTTTTTAATATTCAGCAAAGTGTCAGTGCCCTAATAACAGAATTTCCGTCTCTAAGAGCTACACTTGTCAAATGAAACCTGATTAGATACAAAAGTAAAAAACGTATCAGAGCTTCGACAAATTCAGAACTGTTCCATTTGTAGAGGTGAGGGACTATGAAGGAGATATTTTTCAAAATGAGCAAGTCTCGCCTGGTTTTACCCCTGATGTGACCCTCAGGCACCGAAGGCAGAATGCCACATTTCACAGTTTGAATGAAGAGGATGCCAGCAGCACGGGAGCAGGTGGCACCAGTTTAAATGGCACCAAGTAATGGCTTGGTGCAACGGCTTCAGACTGGAAGAGGGGACATTTAGAATAGATATTAGAAAGAAATTCTTTACTCTGAGGCTGGTGAGACACTGGAACAGGTGACCCAGCAAAGTTGTGGATGCTCCATCCTTGGAAGTGTTCAAAGGATGGGGTTTTGAGGAACCTGGTCCAGTGGGAGGTGTCCCTGCCCATGGCAGGGGGTGATGGAACTATAGGATCTTTAATGTGTCTTCCAATTTAAACCAATTTTATGATTCCATGATTCTATGAAGTTTCACCTTGCAGAGATGCTGTCTTGCAAAGCCAGGTGTTTTCTTCCAAGAGTGGGAAGTGTTACATGCCATCCTGGTAATCCCACCCTCAGTGTGTGCAACTCTGCCAGGCAAGCCTGAAACTCCCATAGGAAGTCCAGCAGGTTGTCTCAGGGTCTCTTATTCCACCTTCAGGCTGTTCCATGAGAAGCTCCTCACTGAGGACACACACCGATATATTCTGCATCCACGTATCACAGCCAGTAAATTTCCAAGCAAGACAGAAGGGCATAAAGTTTTTACTGGCAGAGAGCAGCCAGACTCATAGTATTATTTTTCCAAATTCAGAGACATGTCAAAAGTGTGGTTAGTGGCTGTGGAAACAACCTCAGGGGAGAGTTACACCTTGATGAAATGCCATTTTCCAAAATGAAGCTGTGATGGGTTTTTTTCATAAAATACAGAGAACCTCTAAGTTTGCGTGTGGTAAGACAAATCAGGGAAACGACATTTTGAGCAAAGCTTCTTTAAGAATTCACACACAAACACAAAAGAAGAAAAGTTGTATCTGTGGGTCCCTGACAGCTCACCTGAGGAACATCGAAGAATTGGTTTCCACTGCACTAACATCTAACTCTTGAGATGTGCTTGTTCCCACAGGACAACTGTCCTTTTTCCAAAATAATAACTTTAAATGGGGCAAACTTCTTAGGATTGTTTGTCAATTAGTGTGATGACAGTCCCCACAGACAGGGCTTGGGTATTTTAAGTCACAGGGACAAAGAGTTACTATCTAAATTGGGATGGGGGAAGCTATTCTCCAGGAAACAATAGAGGCAGTGACACACTGAGCACTTCTAGTTTAATCTGGTAAAATTTCAGCTTTAAATAGTATTCTTCATCCAGAGCTTTTACAGGTAAAGGAAAAGTGTGTGTCCTCCTTTTAAGCCAGCAGAAACAAAACACAACAAACTGGCCCCTCTCCTATGCCAGCAGTGGGTCAGACGGCAGCAGAGGAAGAATCGAGCAGCCTCTTCTCCTGGTGCTCTGTGAAACAGAGACAGCCCCCTCCGAAGGAGCCGGGATGGCAATTCTAACCTATCGATTCTTCTCCATCCAAACCTCATTTTTTTTCCCCTATTACGAAAAATCCCGAAATGAATTGCAATTACATACCAACATCCGCTGCCAATACTTACACTCAACTCAGCATCGGCAGGAGATGCTGAGTTGCAGAGAGGCAACTTATTCTAAACTCCTTTGTTTCATTGCTACTAGCAAATGTTTCAGCCACTTCTGCAATTACTGTATCACCTTGTATTTTTCAACAACCTTCTATTTTTTCATCAGCCAGCATCCATCTCCTGCACCTTCGTTCTTTGGCCTCCCAACCACTTATGTAGCTGCTCGAGGCTTATTTCTGTTTGAAACACTGGCCATTTTGCACAGCAGAGTTACAGTGCTTGAGAAGAAGCCCGGGTAGGGCATAAATCAGTGTCTTAACTTGGTGTTTATAGCTGACTCTGGTTGGTGTGATTTAACTGGATGAATGGTGAGCATTATGTCAAATCACAGGAGCACTTGGAGGACCAATATATATATTGATCAATTTATTTATTTTTCTGAAAACTTCCATGGTTTTGAAGGACCATTAAAAAAATAGAAGTAGGTGTCTCTATTTCTGTCATGTTTATTTCCTGTAACTTGAGTGAAATTCTCACTTGTAAGAGACATAAATCACCCCATTTTTCCAAAGTCTGGAATACGCATCACAGTTCTCCAGTGTCCTCAAATATTTTACAGTGCACGTATCCTACAGGTGAATGAAACACTTCCAGTATCTCAAAGGGGCCAAAAACCACCTGAATATTGCACACAACTATGTTCATATTTCAACAAGCCCTGTCAAACCTAATCAGGTGGTGTCTTGGTTTCAGCTGGGATGGAGTTCCTTTTCTTCCTAGTAGCTGCTGTGTTTTGGATTTCATGTGAAAACAATGTTGATAACACATATTGTATTATTGTTGCTAAGTAATCCTTATATTAAGTCAAGGACTTTTTCAGCTTCCCATAGAAGCTGAGAGGGAGCACAGACACGACAAGCTGGCCAAAGGAATATTCTATACCATAGAAGTCATTCTCAGTACATAAATGGAGGTTGGCTGAGGGCAGCAATTCACGATTGGACAGGCTGGAGAATTGATCACTGGGTGGTGAGCAACTGTATTGCATCAGTCATTTTGTATATCCTTTTATTGTTACTATTATCTTCTCTCCCATTAGTGTTCTATTAAACTGTCCTTTTCTCAACCCACAAGGTTTCCTTTTTTTTTTTTTTTTTTTTTTTTTCCCCCCCCCAGTTCTCCTCCCCTACCCTACTGGGGGCAGAGGAGGGAGGGAGTGAATGGCTGTGTGGTCCTAATTGCCAGTTAGGGTTAAACCATGGCAGGTGTCCTAGAGCAAAGTTTGTTTGCAATCAGTATGCTTTCTAATGGGTTTGCTTTATTAGGTTGTCTCCCAGACTGCCGATACATCTCGCTGCCCTAGGAAGCTGATGGAGTGGCCATCTGAGTGGACAGGATGGCTATGCTACAGCGTCCCCACAGTTTTGTCACAGTTGTGTAGCTGTTGCTATTTCCCGCATCCTGCTGCCATGATACAGGCTTTTCCTCTGTCTTTTCTGGTCTGAAGCAGGTTTTAATTTTGCATATCTATTTTTGCAATATTCACAGAAAATCTGCTGCAACAGCCACAGTGAGTCAATGACACTTTACATTCCTCTGTAAGGTCTCAGGATCCAGGCAAGCAAAGGTAGCGCACCAACAGCCACATGGAAAAAGCACCAAATTGCACGATCCTTGCAGCACTACGGTGATGACCTCATTGTCATAGATAAAGCAGAAATATAGGTGAGCTTTGTTGCATCGGTAGTGCCTTTGCACATCTCTGATGACTGCACTACTCAATGGAGTGGCAGACAGTGAATCGCTTAAGCCAATGTCCCATCTCTAAACCTCTTCTGTTCATGCAGTTGAAGATTTCCTTTTACTTTCCTGATTCAAAATCAAGCTGTTGGCCAAAAGGGCAACCTTTGTACCTTTACTGGAGTCTCCACACATTTTACAGGCTGAACTTAACCTCCAGAAAACCAAACCACTGTCATCTACAGCTGGCAAGACTGGAGCAGAGAGCTGAGATGGGACGTGGCTCCACTCTCCAAGCCTACTCCAGGTTCTCAGCCACAAGTATGTCCTCTCACCACCCCACGTTTGCCCTCAGATGCAAAGTTCAAGTGTCCCCGTCTCTCCTGATGTCTTGATTTGCTCTGACCTTGGCATGCAGAGAACAAAGCACGGCAGAGTGGTGGGAGCCATGGAAATAGTCTGTTCTCCTCCCACAAGGAGTAGTTGTGGAAACAGGACTGATGAGAGGAAGAACACATGCAAAAGAGGGACAAAAAACACTGAACGGTACCAGAACAGCAGGACTGAAGGACATTTCAGTATCTACTCAGGAAGGAGAGAAATGAAGATGAAACTAGGAAAACTCTTCCTGAAGCTCTGAAGAAGCTCTCAGTATCTCACACACACTTCATATTTCTATGGGCACCTCATATTGCAGCCATCAGAATAACATCAGTAGAAGTAAGTTTTTCATCTGGAGGTGAGCTTTTGAAGCAAAGCCGTATCCTCTGACTCTACAGCTGTGTCGCGTGCCCAGGCACTCCCCATGAGTCCATCCAGAGTCCCCAGTTATACAGGTAAGCCACACCACAGGTGTTTCTGGCAGCCCAAAAGAAAGGAGCTGCCTTTTGCCAAATTTATAAAGCATGCCCACACTACCCTTCCAAACTGTTTTCCTCCTCTTAGCACCATAAAAGAGGACTTTGATTTCCATATGATATATTATAGGCACCAGTTTACATTTGAATATTGCCTTCCTAAGCAAGAGAAGCTTTTACAAATATCTACTAACTTTTTAGAAAGGCTAATGCAATTTTTTCTTGCATTTCCATGTTACCATTACTGCATAATCTCCAGAGCATGAGAGAGAACTTCATCATAACTTGTATAACTTCATTGCAAAGGTTATGGCATCCTCAGCTGTACGTGCCTCCATGTTCTGCCTGCAGACTTAGTATCCACCTGCTTCGTGTTTCCACCGGTGCTACTACATGATCACCCAGAGATTTTAGGTAGCCCTCAGCATTAATATTTGAAGTTTGAGGCTGAACTTTTGTTAACAGGATGGAGGGCAAACACAAGTTCATTTTTACTTTTCAGGGTGAATTTTCACGCTAGAATTAAGGCAACTGTTTGGGACGAGCAGCAGGTCTGTTTGTAAGACACAGAGTGAAGCCACAGGAGACCTGATCATACACACATCACTTCTCAACAAGAGCAAATTTTATCTGAAGGGGAAAAGTGGAGGATGTGGGATGGAGAAAGAGAGGAGAGGGATCAAGAAGAAAGATTTCTAATTCTTCTAATAGGCGTCAGAGAGAGAAGCAGGAGAGACGCTTTCTTTATTTGAAATGCACAGAATTGCCCCTGAAGAGAAAAGCTGGGTGAACCTTCTGAAGAATAGTAACTTCAGTACAAAAATAGTTTCAAAGAGACAAGAAACAAAAACCTCAATTCAGGTATAATATCAGTATTGCCACCGGCCGATATAAACTGCGTCAATGCAGGTCGCGTCAAATTCAGTGGAATCAGTCTGACATTTCTGAAGGCAAACTTTCTTCTTGGCTCTTTCAAAATGAGTAATTTTGACTACCTGAGAGTTTGAAATGGACCTGGAATTGAGATTAAGTACACCAAAAAGCAAGAATGCCTCACTTGATCAGATCCACAGTTATCTTGACCTGCCTTTGTTTAATTAAGGTTTGCTTTGATTCAATGTAAACCAATACTTTTCTCAGTTTTGTCACAAAAAAAAAAAAAAAAGTCAGATCATCTGCACAAACTGATTTAAATCAATATCTAGTAGACGAAAACATTAGATGCATGGAACAACAGTGTTAGCAGCTTAAGTCTTGCCCTAATGCAGGCTGCAGCCTGTATACCTGCCCAAGGGCAGGTCATGTAAAAGGCATCACCATAACCCATTAGACTAAAGGAATTTAAGATATAGGCATGGATGCCCTTATCACACCCTAACTGACAGCTTCAAATGCACCGTAAAGTGTCATAAAAGAGACACATACCATAAGATCAGCTCAATTCAGGTTGTAGATAGCCCTATGCCATTCTTTACATATGACTTTGTAGAAGTCTCAGGATGAAGTAACACAGGTCTCTGCTTCAAGACTAATCCCAAAGAAGGACTTTCTGTAGGACTCAAACCAGTAAACCTTAAAAAAAAACCCCAAATCCGAATCTCACCACATGTAGCGTGCATTTAATTTGAGCTGGAGATAAGGAATCTGATTCCTACCTAAAAAAAAATGGAGGTGACACCTTAAGGTGACACCTGGCAGGGTCATATTAACTGAGCTAGCAGATTTGATAGAATTAGATTTCTTTGTCGAGCTGGTACAGCACTGTGATGTGTCAGCACACACAGCATTTCAGATATGTGAGATTAAGTCATTGATTGAAGATCCAGACTCCAGAAAGAATGTAGTGTCCTTTAAAAAAAAACAAGCTTTGTTTTCTGTTGGTGTACCACAGCAAAAAAAAAAAAAAAAAAAAAAAATTTTGAAGAATCTACTGATTCTGAGAAAATGTCAGTAGCAGTTATCTAGTCCAGAGACATTTTAAAATTGCATCCAATTTAATACCTCAGCTTCACTGCGCCAGTTTTTGCTCTGCAGTACAATCCTCCAAAGGGATGGATAAGGACTGATCTGGCTCAGGGGAGTTTTAGGGATACCCAGAGTATATGTGGTCACCTCCATGCCAGCAGCAGTCCTGTGTCAGGCACCAAGAAGGTGGGGAAGGTCATGTTTAGACCCCGTGGCTCCGACCACAGCCAGTCCCTCCTCCTTCACTCAAACCCTTTGGGGTGGAAAGCTACAGAGGGCTGAGCCTGCATCAAAAACTAGTGCTGGGAGAATGGACTTCCAAAGAAATGCAAAAGCTATTACAAAAAACAAAGGCTGTACTGAGACGATGTCCTCAGAGCAAGAAAGCTACACTTTAAACATCTGCCACCAGACGCAGGGTCCAACCATTTACATTGTGCCCCTTTTGCACTCTGCGATACCCAGCAATCGGCCGCCAGAAACAGCTGTCATTTTACGAGGTTTACAGATTTCTTGTCTCCTCAAATGGTTTGTCGTCTCATACATAGGGCACAAGTCGTCTTCTCCCAGAGGAAGTATGCGCATGTCTGTCCAGATGAAGCAACTTAATCGAGAGCACTTCAAAGCCCAGCAGAGCCAGGAACAAATTGCTTTCCGCCCTCCTTTCCCTCCAGAATTGCATTTTAACAATTACTACAGTCTTTACAATTGATGATATCCCTAATCTTAACTCGTGCTTCAGAGGAAGCTTCTACCGATGCTACTGGGACTTTCTTTCAACAAGAGCTCCCATCCCCCAAGGCCCCCCATTTTTCACACTCCACAGCTATTTCACAGCGGTGGGTGTTGCACAGCTCTGACTTACAGGAGCTTTTCAAAGCTTTATAGGACATTTCCCACAAAGTTACTTGAGTTTGCTGCTTACAAACCAGAGCATGTGATGCTCAGAACCAGTGGAAAGAAGAGGATGGGATAAGAGTGGGAAAGGTAACCAGAAGGGTGACAGCTGTTCCTCTGTGGTCGCTGTTAATGAGTACAAGGGTGGCCCAGAGCCTTATCAGAACAAGAGGAGTCACGTGAGGTAGGAGACAACTCCTAACAAACTTACCTCCTAAAGACACCCCACTTATGTTGATAACATTATCTATTTCATAAGGTAAAGGTTAGTGCCCAGAAAGCACATCTAGCTCCCGCAGGGTCAATTCAGTTACCAAATACAGGTTTCAGATGCCACTGGAGATGCCCTAGACATCAAAGCCACCTTTCCAGAGTCCCAAATGTGACACAAGGAGGCAGAGACTCACATCTTTCTGGACCAGTTCCAGAAGGCCCCAGTTCAGGGCAGTTCAAATGGCATTAAGTGACTATGGTTAAGAAGCAAAGATCCCTGAAGCCCGGTAGGTCATTCACAGCTCCCTGGAGCAGATACCTACTGGGCAATGAGTTGAATTGATCTCCAAACACTAGGCTAGCCCGGGGAGGGATGCAGACCTGCTCTGGATGGACTGCAAAGCCATTTATCCATCTCACCGGTGGGACTAGGCATGCCGTGCCTGCCAGGACTCGAGAGGCAGATGGGAGCTACCACCTTCCTCGTCTAGCTGAAGCCTCTGTTAGTCTGTTGTCTGCCGACACAGGCACTCTGGCAATAAGAGTAATACAAACATTTACAGCGGCAATTTATCTGCGAGTTTGGGTCTTTTGCTTTAGTCATAGTTCTCAGGAACCATCTGTATGGGACAAGGAAATTGCTCACTATTTTAAATAATTCCACTCTGAGGTGTGAGCTGACAGAGAGTTCTAAAGTTATTTTTAACTTACATACCTCTGACTTACTCAGATTTTCATCTAGTAGTTGTTAGGCATAACATAAACATCACAGACAGGCTTTGATGCAATGAGGTAGGGCTACATACTTCAGAGAGGGGCAAAGGTACCTCTGCCACACTTTGCCTTATTCAGTTGAATTTACACCCATGTTTTAAACCACACCAATAATCTCAGAGCAGTCAAAAATACTGCTGCTTCTCTTCTTTTTGCAACCTTGATTGTACACAAGCTGTTTAGCAAATATTGTATAGCAATCTTTATATAAAAATTATTAGTACAAAGCGAACTGAGCTTGCACCGAAAGGTTTCATCAGAATATCTTGGAAGAGGGGCTTGCTATTAAAAATAATTCTTCCACTTAAGAAGTGCTTCTAGGTGAAAACAAATAGCTTCTGAGTGCCCAGGTTACAGTCATGTTCTATGCCAGCATCGTATCGCCTTTGAAAGAAAAAAAGAAAAAAGCATGTTGCGAGGGAAAGACAAGGACAGGAAGGAAGAAATTTATCTCCTACTTCACTGATTCATCTATCTACAGACAAGTGCTGATTCAGACAAGGCACCGATAGCCCTATGCTGCCTTCTGCAAAGTATATTATAGGACATAGAAAATTAATTGTGTGCTATGAGAAAGAAAAAAAAGTTAAAGAAACTCTATATGTAGCATCTGACAGTGTTGAAACAAGACAAAAAAAAAGTATCCTTATTCAGAGTTCCCTCAGCCAGTGCCACGAAAAGCTCCACCAGGTGGTGGGATTAACAACACTTGAAATATGCGACGGAGATGGATTTTCTCTTACTCCTTTGCTTTTAAAAACCCATTTCTGCTTCACCACACTTTTGAAACAACTTCTAAAAGAAGCTGCTAATAAAAACATATTACTACTATCCTGTAACAGCAGCATTTGCAATGCACTTGGCATAAAACATGCTGTTATAACCTAAAATATGGAACCTCCATCAGCATGACCCTGATTTCCCCTCAAATTACTCCTGGTTTTACGTAAACAGAAAAGCAAATTGATAAGCAGATACGAAGCCTTATATAAAATGATGCTTAGTTTTAAAAGCTACCTTCCTCATTGAGAGGCCATCACCATTATTAATATCATCAAGTTTGGAAGAAAAACTGCAAACAAGGCTGCATGTTCCGTTCTGAATGGGATGTGTGAAAAATTCCTACAGACAGGGCAACTCGCTGTGTCCGCTGTACAATCAGACTCTGCACCAAGTGTGCAAGCCAAAAGAATAAGGAATTGGGTTTTTCTCATCTTTTGCTTTTCAGAGACTATGCTCTTGCATGCTGCTAGCAGAAAGGTAAAATAAATGTGTATTAGTCAGAAGTGTACTTTAAAAATCTAGTGGTAGTTTTAAAGCTGGTTTGTCAGGAGCATAGAGCGGGACTTTGTTGAGGCACAGGATTTAAACCTGCTGCTGCTGAAATGTTATCCTACAGCAGCACCAAAATAGAGGAAATCAAGTGAGAAATTGGCAGAGGAACAGAGCGCCAAGTTCACCATAGACCTATGCAGGGATTTTGTTGTTTCTGGGATAATCAAGAAAATAAGTGCCTTTAACTAACAAACAAACCCACCTTTTTTATTCACATCCAACCATTCCCTCCTCCACCCCCAGTCACAGCCTGAACATGTGTTCAAACAGATTAAAAACCGTCAGGTTCCCAGATGAGCCCAGCAAGGACCTCAAGCACAGCCCTGCCCTGCAGATAACCATCCTGCTGTTGCCAAACGCAGGAAAGAGGACCCAGGGCCAACCCCAACTTCTTCTAACACGAGAGCAGCTCTTTGGAGGCACTATGAACAGTGGGCAGAGCACCTCCAGCTTTAGATTGAGCCGTAACAATTGAGGAGGGGTAAACATATCGGCTACGGAAGACATTGGCTGGCATGGATCGCACGGGACACTATGGATGTAGCGATCCAAATATTTCCAAGCAGATGCTTCCCACAAAGACACCCCTCCAGCTAAAACTGTGTAAATAATATACAGGAGGAGTGTGCTGCTAAATGAGTATCTTCTGAACTGCCAAGAGGCAGGAAGACTCCAGTTAAAGGAGACTCTTCATTTTCGCTTATGTCACTGAGGAGCACCGATGTAAATGAACTCCTGAGGACAGGATCAAAGTAGAATAGGGACTTTCTTTTTTATATCCTTGAATTTCCTGTCTCTTTTCCACACTGAAATTTAATTTCCTTTTCAAAGAGAGCTTTCGAAGCTTATGAAAATTGACCCAAAAGATTACAAGGGCTTTGTCACCCTTCCAATCTCTCTGAAAGATCCATAATTAGGGAGGTTTTTCCTTTAACATGTGTGCCCAGTAGGCAAATATATAATTCAGACTTACAATTATATGAATGAGTTATTTCAGTGTATTGGACACATACAAGCCCAGCCATCACAAAGAGTTGAAAAATCTTGTGTGTCTCAAACGAGTAATTATGCATCAAGGCAATTCTTCCCAGTTTGTTTTCATTTATGCCAAGACTAAAATCAATCACACTAAGGACCTGGGATGTATGTTTGCTGTAGAGATAAATATACCAAGTGCAATAAAAACACACCTAACAACAAAACCGCCGACTTCGAAGATTAGTTATTTATACTCCACTGGAAATTAATTCTGCAAGCAGAGATGTGCGAGGAGGTACCTAAGACACCTAGTCTGCTTTTTTGCCCCTCCAACGGAGTAATACTGGCTTTCCTCTCTCTCCGCACAGTCTACCCAAGGGGAAAAAAAAAATTAATACAGCCATAAAAAAGAAAATCAGGGTGCAGGACTCCGTCGGGCCGGTCCCTCCCGCTGCTCCCCACCCCACAGCACAGCGGCTCTGCCACGCAGGACACGGGGCAGGACCGGTCCCCCGTGGAGTGGAGGATGCCGTGGGGCAGGCAGCCTGCGGGGGTGGGGGGGGGTGTCCCGCTACACGGGCATCGTC
>NW_009646493.1:53820-55180 GCF_000708025.1 Charadrius vociferus
CGCCGTCGGGGCTGCGGCCGTCCGCGGGGGCGCGGGGTGGGCGGAGGGGATGGGGACGGAGGAGCGGGGGGGAACCGAGGGGGAACGGCCGCCAACCCAAAGTTCCCCATTGAGCTGGGCCGCGATTAAATGCCCGCTCCCTCCCTAAGGAGCGTCACCACCCAGAAATACCTGTATGCTCACACCCCCAGCCGTACCCCGAAACTCCGGCATCTGAAACCGGGCTGTGGGGATCCCCGAGGTGATCACAGCAGGGAGAGTGAAAAGAGATTCCCTGCTTCTGGGAGGAGAAAACATACTTTGCATCATTAATAGGAATAAAAAATAGCACATATCTTCTTTCGGTCCAGCATCAGACATTTTTAAGGAGACTATAAAATGCTGTAGAATTAAAAAGAATACAGCATCGTTAAGGAATCCCCCAGACAGACACATTCGATTGATGAAGTGTCTGCTAAAAGTATTTAACAGCATAATGCTGGCTTTTTTAATATCGATGCGTAAAGACTGGAGCCAAGATGAGAAGTGGGGAGGTTATAGCACCTCCAAAGAAGCAAATGATCCCTCTGGTTTTCTCCCCAGTCCCTCCGCAGGCAGTGTGGCATGCACAAGGAACATCCACAGCACATGTCAGGGGAGAGAACATGTTCCTGAGCTCTGAAAAACATGTTCCTTTACTCTGGACAGGCAGTGCATCACTCCCTTTGTGAAGCGGATGAGTTTATAGGTTATTAATCTACTTACTGAAACTGCCCACGTTGTTGGTTTATTACATCCAGCACAACATACCTCCACTGGAAACTGTAACACGCTAACGTAGGAGCTGTAAGTCATCAATCATCACTGAGCTTGTTTCCATAGAGTTATATTACTGAAAGCTTAAGTGTGAATTTAGACCGGTGTCACATCGTGTACCGCACCATGCGGATATTTGCATTTGGGTGTGAGTACCTGTGGCATGCTAAGCCTTCTGCTTGGGAGCATAAACCCCTACAAAACCCTCAAGGGACTCACCCATCACTAAATCCTGCCCCTGGATACTGCAGAGTAACATAGTATTACATTCTTCATAAACAGGGCTTGGAAAGTATTTAATCCAAACTAATGAGGGTAAAAAAACCCTAGGCTTCTCCTACAAGGAATGTATCAACACAGGGAATTACTTCGGGGGGTGAAACAGTGTATTAAATAGCCCTTCACTGCTTTTTCCCAGGGGCTGCTTGCCACTCTGCTGGAGGTGGAATAGGGCCATAGAGGAGCTCCGATTTGATGTCCTGCAACAGTTTCTGTAGCCCTCTCGACTTGATACTCTCATACCGTCAGGCAAATTAGTTGAATTTGATGCTTCATTTCCTTCCTG
>NW_009646493.1:55236-85756 GCF_000708025.1 Charadrius vociferus
CCTGCTGATTGTAGGCGAGTGGGTCTGTTTACGAAAACATCACTGGAGAACAGCTCACCAGCAAAAGGGCGACGCATAAGGCTTCGAGATGTCTCCCAAGCATTTTTGAGGTGATGGAGGGAATGAGAGGGTGATTCTGAAGAATATCCTATAAAAGCAACAGTGCCTGGAGAAGGAAAAGTCTAAGCGCTCTGCATTTCACTACCTGGTGTGCCACACCCGGGTCTTTCCATGAGTTAACCAGAGAAAAAGAATGAGTGTAGTAAAACAAGTGATTTCCATCATACAGTGTATAAAGTTTTACTAGTGTGTCTACAGGTTGTATCAAGGAAAGTCAAAAGTGTCCTAATTAATGATAGTTAATTGAGATGACATCTGAACAGGTTGCCCAGGGAAGTTGTGGAGGTCTCCTCCATGCAAGTGTTCAAGGTCAGGTTGGACGGTGCTTTGAGCAAGCTGGTCTAGTGGGACATGTCGCAGCCTGTAGCAGGGGAGTTGGAACTAGGTGATCTTTAGGGTCCCTTCCAACTCTAACCATTCTATGATTCTACAACTCTATGACCGAAGAAAGGGAGCAGGGGATAATATTATGTTTTATCTGCATTTTCAGTCCTATCTCTGCACCATTTCTCTGGAGTACTCAAGGGGTAAGACATGATGCAGCCCTCCAGCCACACCAGCCTTGGTTACAAGTTGCAAGGAGGAGATATGGAACAGACCTCTGCAGGGGCTGGTTTTGGTCAGAAAAGCTCTCTTCTGTAGAGCAAGGCAGATGAGGACAGTGCTTGCCCCAGAGGTGCCTCGTGGAGGTATGACACAGGGATACAGGTAGAGCATGGAGAAGTGCCTCAGATCTCCACCAGTGCCACCTCCAGCAGCGGAATGCAGAGCCAGGAGCAGAGAACAAGACTAAATCCTCCTGAAACAGCAAGTGTGGAACCTGTTTCTCTTTGTTATACCAGTGTTACACTCACTTAACTCCTCTGGATGCTCTCAACTTCACTGATGCACCCCAATGAGCGTGCAGGTAGCAAGTGCTCTTCGATAATGCCATAGTAATTACAGCAGGGTCCAACCTGGAGGGTTGGATCCACTCCACTTTATATTGTAGCATTTCCCTAGCAAGTGTCATTTAGATGTTTTTGGGAAAGAATCCAGGATTTGTTTCACAGACAGTATTTCCTCAACAGCTCAGTGAATATGAAATAGTTTGAGCTAACCATGCAAATCTCACTTGTCGTCTTATATAGAGAAACGATATCTATTCTAAACTCTGGGCCAGAGCTTTCAGCTGCTGATGGGGGATAGCTATGTAGACATCAAAGGAGCTGTATTAGCTTTCACCAAGCGGGGATCCAGCCCTTTATTCATATTTTAAAATGCAGAATCTGTGTCTAGGTAAAGCATTTTTCTCTATATTTTAAAGTAGCCAGTATTTTATTTTATAGCTGTTCCCTCAGTGGCAGGATTGTTTCTCAGTAGTCAATGTTTAAAGGCCCTTCAAGGCTGAAGGGATTAAAAATGAATAATTTAAAGATGGTCTATGATGCAGAATTTTTAACATATGTTTTACAGGCCATGTAGAACAAGTTTTTTTTTGTCTTGTCAGTAGATATTTTACAAACATGCTGTGCTGGAACCAAAATCTTTTTTTATTTAAGACTCAGATTTGAGCCCTCCTATGCATCGGCACAGCGGTGTGCTGGAGTCTGCAAGCCATAACAAGGAAATCATTATCACCAGCACTGATCAGAAAAGAGGAGAAATGAAGCATTTTCACCACTTTTTCCTCTTATACAGACTGGTAAACCAGATGTGGGCAGAACTATTGGTCTCCCATCTCAGAAAGCTTCATCCCAAGGTAGAGACAGAGGAGCTGTAGTTTGTTTAACCTAAAGCTGCAAAAGGGCTGGACCCAGGTGGTGTTGGAGAAGGAGCTGTAAGACATGTTGGCCTTTTGGCTATTTTTTGAAGGTTGGCTGGAGCGTTTTTTTGCCAACCTCCTGTTAACTTCCTAAACAATGTAGTCCTAGGAACACCAGCTTAGTCACTCTTGGCAGTTGGCAATCCTAATTGCTAGTAAAAAACCCGATGATTACAATGATTCACCTTTTATGGATTTCATTTTTTTGTCCCTTCCCAACTCCTTGTAACAACAAAGGGAGGAGGCACCTACTCTGTGGATGTGAAAAATCAGCCTAGGTTTTCCTTGTTTTCCTGGTTTGTCCAACTTTTCGCTTCTATTTTATAGTTACTCTAGATCCGCAATTAAAAAGAAATGGTTTTGATTATTTTAAAAGCTCCTTGGGCCCCAAACCAATTTCAAGTATTTCAGCAAGACGTAAGGTTAGGCACCGCACTGGGAGTGTGCAGGTTCGGGCTTGCGTTTGCTCTCCCCTCATTTGCTCTCCCTTCAGTAGGTAATTTGTCATCTTTCAAACAAGCCAATTGCCGTTGTGGCTAGGCCAAGAAGAAGTTAAAATAGAAAATCAGCATTTGGTGTGTACCCTGTTGCCAAGAAGCTATTTCTCCTCGCCTGTGTAAATAAATTGTCATTCAGAAATGGTTGGCTTGCTCTAAAAGATGTGCTAAGTGCTACTCCTGCACTGTGCTCCCAGTAGGAGAAAAGAGGAGAGGATCCAAGAGTGTGGCCAACTAATGCCCCATCCCCAGCTTCCCCAGCTAATTCTGTCGAAGGGGACCATTCTTTGCACTGGCGGAAATGTCATTGGATAATTGCTGTCACAATTAATATAGCAGGAGCAATTACCGACCTTGCCAGGTGTGTTCCCAGATCAGGACCAAGCTCCATGCAGGTGGATCCCCTTACAAGGCAAGGTGATTTACTGGTAAGTCTATATATTTTTATGTAGTTAATCATTCATGTCTATTATGTATTGTACAAAGATACACCTATTGATTGGTACAACTAGCTGTGAAAGGGATTAAATACTTCCAACAAAACTTGGTAAACGTGGAACTAAGAATATTGACCACACATGGACTCTACACAATTTGTTTATTTCGATTGGTGAGGGAGACAGGTGGTCTACATATATCTTATCTCCACTGAAAGGATAAAATATGTTCTGTATTTGAACGTGGTCTGATCTTCTTGGTTTATTTTAGTTTGGTCTTCTTGCCTTTTTTCTTTTCTTGTCTTTTCTTGTCTTTTTTTTTTTTTTTTTTTCTGACAGATGTCGCAGAACTGTGGTGGTTTCCCCTGATCCAAAGCCTACTAAAGGTAACTGGTAAGAGCTTGGAGGTTTAAAATGGATTTTAGATCACATCCTCAGCCTCCGTACTTCACAGACTCAGACTCTGGCATTGAGGTGCATTAAAAACAAAGAGAAAAGAAACAAAAAAGGATGCAACATCCTTCCCTGGTTGCTCTCGGAGTTCAAATGGCGACGAGCTGCAAAAGTTCAGTGGTACTGACATATGGCCGGTGCTCTCAGCATCTGCTTCGCAGCATCTAGGTGCAGGACCGCATCTGAGCTAGCTTTGACATCAGAGCGGGATTTCCTTTGAGGCCAAACTATTACACAGAAACATGCTTTTACCTTCTAAGACTCGTTAGAGCTATATATGGGAGGGCTGGCTGTGGGAGAAGGTTGTGATATTGCACAACCTGCTGTCAATAAATATCTGAGAAAGTCAGAAAAACCTTTCAGTATGGCACCACATAGAAACACACAGTAAGCACCAGAAGTTCAATTTGCAGAAATTCTCAGCAAATCTGGAGCTGGAGCAAACTCACATAAAAAAACAATCTGAGCTATGAAACACTTCTTTGCTTTTGTACTTTTAGACAAATGTGATTTTTGCCATAAGGACAATACAAAGCCTGAGATGAACAATAAATGCTACATAAGAATAAAACACTGTGAGGGTATTAAAATAGATAAAACCATAGTACTTCTGTCAGGATACGGGAGGTTAAATTTACGTAGGAACATTCATCAGCTATCAATAATTTACTGCAGCACAAACGAATGGCATAAGCACATCAAATGAGGATAAAGGTAAGTAACTATAGGGCAAAGAGAGACAGACGTGGCACACTTTTCAGGCGTTTCATACACTTGTACCACGGTCAATCTCCCCAACATAAGTGACTCTTCTTGGCAGTTCAGGCGTCACCTACAGAAAGTGGCGAGAGTAAAATTCACCTGATTTACCTTCATGCATATTGATCCCAGAGTGTCTCGAGCACCAGTTATTCCCAGCTGCTTCAGCTGAAAATTCTCAGCTTTTCCCAAGCAAAGATTTGAAAATATGTGCATTAACTCATTGTGGATTTATTAGCATCTTTTAATTTTATTCATTTCAGCTATCCCTAGGATAGTCAGGAATAAACCGGAAGGTGCAATTAGACTTAGAGTCAGAAAATAAAACATTGTTGATTAGGTTGAAGTGTCTATTAGGCTCGTGTTTGAGTTTCCAGCCCACAAGAAGAATGGCAAGCAAAGCCTGTTAAAGAAACATTTTGACAAGAATGCATTTTTCTGTGGCTCAAACAAAATAAATATAGTAACGCAGAAGAACCTTTTCAAAGTCAGGCTTATGTGCTTGTCTGATCAGCACCAGCTAACCGTTTCATCTCTCTTGAATGTCACAGAAGCACGCAAGCTGTGCCACCGTGCAGTTTTCAAGATAAATGTTTTTTCTCAAAGGGCATCGCACACGTACCAAGGGCCATACACGCTGCACTAAGTTAAACACACTAACAAAACAAAACACTAATTGCATGTGGAAGTCATCCCCTGGGAAAATGATGAGTAAAACAGTGAACCACACCTGACAGATGTTAGTCACATAGCTTAATTCAACATGGAAAGGCATTTATTTTGAATGGTAGAAAAGCAATATAATAAGCTAGATACGGTAGAAAAGGTTTCTTCTTGCCAGATAGACATGTTAAAATAACATTTTGTAGTTCCTTCCAGCTGGTGGGCTGGGCTGGGCAGGGATAAATGGTGTGGGCAGAACCCCTCCAGGTAGGGACGGGGAGCGGTTGTGCTAGGGTAGTGTCAAAGATATGCTGTTAACCCCCAGCTTGGAGGTAGATGTAGGACAGAGTATCTGACATGTCACTAGAGAAAAATATAGGTCTAGAAATAAATTCCCCAGATGCAGACTGGAAATTACTTAGGTTGCGTTATTTCTGTGTGCAAAAGCTAGCAGAATTCTTCACTAAAGCAACACTAAGTCAGCTGTAATGCTGTTTTAGATCTGGTATTAACAAATCAGTGATTAGAGAAGAGTCTGTCATCAAAGATGGCTTTGGAGTAACTGATCATGACTTTTTTTCCACTTAAGTTGCATGGTAAGATAAAAAGACTACAAATACAGTTCCCTGATTGCAGGAGAGCAAAGTTGGGTAAACTAAGGAATTGTTTTAATGATTCGAAAGCTGGATAAATGCTTTCAAAGACTTGAAAATGGTCTTTCTGTAAACCAGACAGCTGCTACATTCAGAATATAACCTACATCTTAGAAACAAAAAGAAAGTGATTAAGGAAACTGGAGAACAACTAATCTAAGCTTAATACAGTGTGAATTCTTAGAGCAAATTTAGAAGGAAAAATTAATTTAAGATCTGGAGATAAATACAAAATGAAACAAAAGGCAAACCTGTGTTTACCAGAGTGAGATTAAACAAGATCAATTTGTAAGTTTATTTGAGACAAGAAGTGATTCTCAGGAAAAGATTAATATAGCAGACTGTGTTTACCTGGTCTTTGATGAAGCAGACAAACCGATGCTATTCAGACAATTGGCTGTTTTCTTGGAAGCTAAAGATGGAAAAAGACTGGTGGTCCAAAGTCCATGTGTGCTGAGCATGAATGATTAGAAGTTACAGACAGAGCCTTTGATGCTTTATGTAAAAGTGGATTCAAAATAGCTTCTTAAGAAGATATGGGAATTTTTGCACTTTTCCCAGTCTCCTACTACTTCACTGGGCTTACTGATTTTGCCTGGTGTTGATGTGCTCGCCTTCACCACTGCAGAAGCTTAACAGATCTACAGGCTGCAGCCAGGGTGCAGAAACAGGTCTCTCCCCCAGCCGTGGATCAAGGTGCATGTCCAGTGTAGTTTAAAATGCTGCATAGCACATCTCCATGCTATCACAGAGGCAGAAGGGTGTCTTCTCATCCAAGTCAAGCTAAAAGATAAGCCCACCACTCAGGAAGGGGAGGTAGTCAGCTAAAGCACAGCTCTTGGCTGTATAGGAAGAGTCACCTGAGCTGGGGGTTTACCTGCTCCACAGCTGGAAAGCAGTCAGCAAATTTGAGGGACTTGTCAAGGTGCACTGTAGACCAAGGTAAGTGAGGTGAACCTCACCCTTAGGAATGAATAAAACCATCTGCCTCGAGAAAAGAGCTCTTTACTTCCTTCCAATTAAGGAGAGGAAAGATTGTGGTGTACAGCATGACTCTAAGCTGCCAGCAGGATGAAGCCGTGAAATGGGTAAATGAGATTTGCTCAGCCTTGCAAAATGAAAGCTGAGGGGGAATCCGATTGTTGTCGATTGATTGGGAAGAAATGTCAGGGAAGGGGGGAATGTATAGCAGCTAAAGGAGGAATGAGTATCAGCTGCAGGTGGATGTATTCAAGCTGTAAATTAGAATAACATTACTAACATTCATACAAAAAGATTAAAAGATGCAAGAAAGCCTCCAGTGGATAAGGGAGAAATAATTCTCTAATGTTTACATATCGGGCTTTATGCATTCCTGGGTAATATTTTGTATGTTTTCCTGTACGAGAAAACAACCTACCTTAATAAATTAGACCTATGGCTCCTAATATCTGTAAATGTAGCTTGATGTTGTGTATGCTCAAAGATATACATCACTTGCAAGTGGCACCAGTTATACTGTGCTAAAAGGAGTAAGAAACAAAAACATTAAACAGCCTGGCAGAGACTCTGCTGGCCCTAGCAAAGACCCTTCCTAACCTCTCTGATGGGCAAAGGGATTCCTGGTTTGCTCCTATGAGAGCGCTGAGTTTATGACCAGCCCAAAGAAGGCTGAAGATAGGGAGCTGCTTCTCATGGGAAGTGCTGTCGAGATCTGTTATTGTTAATATGTCCACATAATCAGTCACATACTGTGCAACATTAAAGTTTCCCACAGACAAATTGTTCCAAAATGCAGTTTCTAAAGGTTTGATTTTGGGTGGAGGAAGGATTTTTCATTTTATAAAAAGAAGCTAGCTGGTACAGCACAGTAGTGTTTCCACAGTATAACATGAGCTACTGTTCCATTTTCTCTGTTACTGCTAGCTTGTGTCATCAAATGTACTTTTTATCTTTTTCCTTCCTTATATTGTACTTTGAGCAGTTTGAGAAGTCAAAATAAGTTTTGATCAAGATACAAGGGGGAAAAAAGCCTGCTGTGATACGGGCTGACATTCTGGTTTCATCACTGTTAATTAAATAGAATGCATTTCAAAGTAAGCTTCATGAATACATACAAGGTTGCAGTGCCTTTGCAATTGTCCCAGTCTTCTACTATTCCTTCAAGAGGACATTTTTCTCTGGTTGAGAACTCTCCCATACAGTATGCCTGAGCATTGAAACTTGATCTATCAATAACTTCAGGCATAAGGGCTCAATCCTCAGCTAGTATAAATCAGCCTTTTGATTCCTTCCACAGATCTAAGATGATTTGTATCATCCAGGGATTGATCTTCACCTTTTATTTTGCAGAACACTCATTATGTTTTTCCTTTCTTCTACCATTCACATAATTAAAAATTCCATCCAAGTATTAACGCTATGTAAAGTACAGATCATAGGAACATACATTGTAGACTAGGAGATGAAAATATACAGTTGTCTAAGAAATAAAACATTGGGCTATTTCATTGACTTTTTCCCCATGGTATCTTCATAGACCCTCTCAGTCATATACCCTGCCTCTCTTTACTTTAGAAATACACCTATCCTAACTCATATAAAATGCTGTTTCTTTGTTGTTTCACTTCCCTTCTCTATACGGTATTCAAGCCTATGTATTATCACCATTGGATGACATCTTTATCATTTACACTGTCATCATTCCTAGCAGTTCCCATCAAGGGTCAAGGACCTATTTAGTACCAACATGTATTTCCTACTGGAACTGGCTTAGACTCCAGCCACTCTTCCCTGAAGAGCAGTTGCATTGAAGCTGAGATACAATTCTTATGGGATGCTCTTATGTCTCTGAGTACCAAAAAGAGAGGTGCAGCTTCTCACAAAATTATTTCTTATTTTACACCAAAGAAAATGAGCAAAGCAGGAAGCAATATGTATAAAGACATGAGGACAAAGTGCAGTGCATTCATCACCTCCTTCATAACCCCATGATCTATTAACTCTGCTCCACAAAGGGGTCAGAAGGGCTGGTTAGCAGCAGTTCACATGAGGCAGTAGAACATGTTCTACTGAATTCTACAAGATGTGAGTTGAGCCTGAAATGCAGAGCTTAGGGCAAATATTTGTCTTTATCTCATAAACTAGAAGGTTATGGACACTGGTACCACCTGAAATGGGCTACACAAAGTCAGTCCATTTGACAGACAATCCATTTGACAGACAATCAGACCTGTTTCTGCACCCTGGCTGCAGCCTGTAGATCTGTTAAGCTTCTGCAGTGGTGAAGGCGAGCACATCAACACCAGGCAAAATCGGTACGCCCAGACAATCTCCATTTGTCACTTGAAGGCTGCATAAGACTGCAGAGCCATTGTTTCCAGGGGCAGCAGCTCAGACTTGTCCTATTTTACTTGCAGAATTGTTCCTATCTGTGCAGACCAAATCCTTGTGATCATCCCCATGACTATGTAGAGTGTAGTCAGGTCCAAGAAGGGTTAGCTCTCTTTTTTTTAGCAAACAAAGTAGCCTGCTGCATTTTATTTATTTATTTATTTCCCCTGCAGAACAGATGAGAATGTGAACTTGTACATATAGGAAAGTATGCAAGCTTTAAAATAAATTTAAGACAGGGATCAGCCAGAAGATCTGGACAAGTGGTCTGATCTGATTTCTGGAGCAACACACTGCACAGGCGTTTAATAAGTTAACCCTTACTAAGTGGAACAAAGAGCACTGGTCTGAACAGGTGTTTCAGAAAGACATCACAGGCTCCCACAGACCAAGAAACCACTTTTTCTCTTGCTACTGTTTGGCAATGGTTTGTCTCACTCATTGTACAAAAAAAAACTCACTTTGCATTTTCTTTGCATGTATCTGCGTTCGGCCTCCAGCTGTTAATTCTTGTTTCTCTCTGGTGGATAACAATGCCCGTTGGAAACAGAAACTTCGTTTGAAGGTCCTCCATGCTCTAATCAAGTTAGCACTGTGATCTGCTTCTGATGAATTAAGTAGATCGAGTGTTTTCAATCTTTCACATGGGATATATCTGACCAGATGTGAACTTCTACCCGACAGATGGCTATACAGCACTAGTCACCATCGCTTCGGAGTCAGCATAGAGAAATGAGCCCTTCCAGGGTGAAGTTCATCTCATCTTAAAGTGGATGTTTAAAACAGACCAGATAAATGTCCCTCACAGCATTCCTATTTCTCTCTAGCAACAGCCATGGAAGCCTGTGCTGACTACCTCCCATGTCACTGCCTGCATTATAGACCTCTGTAGTCAGGCAAGATGAATCGGACTCTTCGACTAAGTCATTTTCGCAGCTTTGAATTACTTCCTTGGCTTTCTCCTCTGCACATCACACTGCTGAGACTTTGCAGCATCTCCAACAGATGCATGATGCCTATGTATGAGGAGGCCTCACTCTTAAGTGCTGGGAGTGCACACCGGGGCAGTTCACTGAAAATCTGGTTAGGGAGATATGGCTGCATTTCAATATGCATGTTGTCTGTACTTCCTATTGATTGTACCTTTTTAATGAGATGCATGTGGCACTGATGAGAAAACGCCTTAGTAATTATGGTCCCCCTGGAAAAAGACCAGACTATGTAGCTATTAATCTTGATATTTTTGTTCCATATCTGTTTTGCATTTTTCTGATAGTAACAGCCCCTGCAGCATCACAGACTTCAGCTCCTTCCACCCAGCTTGGTTTCCAGCATTAGCCATTCAGCTGTATCTAATCACACAAGGCTCAGCCACTAGCCCAACAAGACAGCTGCCAGATGTTTTATTTTTAAATAAATGCTTACATCTGTCGAGTTATAAAGCAGAGAGCAATGAATCCATTCTTGATGACTTTTTTTTTTTGCTCTGCCACTTGAAGGAGACAAGCTAAGAACTACACAATCTCTGCAACAAAAGACAAAGGATTCATGTATCTGGACAGATTCACTTTAACTTATACAAAGCGTGTTTAAGTGTTAACCATCACTCTGTTGTGGTTTATTAAGTCTGAAGGAAAGAAGCGTAATGAAAATCATTTCTCTTGCCCAGCACCTTATACCTGTTTTAAGCATGGCTGGTTGTAATGCTGTCATGTGATAAATATGATCGGTATCATATATTTATACATTACTTACTCACCTGGGTGGCTGGCATGGCTGAGTAGGAACTTGCATGTCTTTCTGGCTGGGAAAAATGAGAAGTTTTCCCACAACAGTTCTGCTGTTCTCTTTGGGGAGGTCTTCTACAACAAGGTGCAGGAACAGCTCAGGTGTGCCCTATCCCCATCTGCTCTCTCTCCCCTTTGTTTTGCCCACTCTATCTGGATCCTTGTCTTCTGCACTCCATCATGTTTACTTGCTCTGATTGTAGACACTTTCAGGAAAATGGACAGCACTTTTAGACAAGTGTTGCCATTTTTTCTTACCTGTGACTGTGTCCACACAAATATATAGGCCATGTTAGAGAATGAGGTTTCACCCCACACTTGCTGTATCATCTCACATCAACCTCATCTTTACCTATAAACTGGTCCAATATGGGTAATGAAGGCAGATTGTACTGGCTGTTTACGAGGTTGCCTTCTCACATGCTCATACCATGGCTTTCTTTTTGGGAAAGCAAGAATGAATGATGGTAGAGAAGAGATTCCTCCAAAGAATTGATTTTTCTTGTTAAATTTTGCAGCACACTATTGCGGTCAGTGAGCCGAGACAATTCAGGTGAGACCACAAAGCCTTCCTGCAGGTCCCTCCACATTGCTCTAAAAGTGATTTCTATCCATCTCGTTTTAGTTGGTAGGAATCAAGTTAAGTTAAATCAATATAATGTGTCCTTCCATTGATTTGAGAAGGTTCACACAATAGGTTGTGCTGGGTTAAATAATAATTCTCGAAATGTTTGGTACCTTTAGTTAAAAAATGGCACATAAGCCAGTTTGAGCACTACAGATGAAACAAGTATTTTTAGTGGTGGTTCATCACAGGGGTAGTAAACATTAGGCAAGAGTGAAAATCTTGTGGGATAAATGTGAAAGTGTTAGAGGCACGAAATAATTCAGTAAGAATTCAAACGATGTCTGGTATTTTGGAACTAATCTTTACTTAGCTAATATAGTCCTGCATTTAAAAAAAAAAAAAAGTAGGGTGTTTATTTCTCCCCTTATTTTTCTGCTATTTATATCTGAAGATTTTTATAATCATCTGTTCACAACATCACACAAACAACCCTGTGACAATTGGAATAATGTTTCCTAGAGGATTAGGGGAATTTGTAAAAAGAATCATTGCTTCATGTGGGAACAATCAAACACTCATTGCAGGCATCTTTTGTTCCTTAATTTCTTTGTGCTGGTACCTTGATTTGTTTCTCAAATTTAACAAAGAAGGCTATGAAACCACTAAAAATCTAAAATTACAATGTAACCATATGGAAATATTAAGTTTAGGAAGTCTAAGCACTTAAACCAACTGTTCAGGGTATTTTCCCCTTAATGTGCTTACATAAATCACATTAGTTTTTATGAGAGTTATTTTTCAAATTTATAGACTTTTTTCAGATGAATCTTCATCTCTCAAAGTAACATAGGCAAAGGCTGAATGTGTTTCTGCAAATTAAAGACAATGGATTTCAAATTTTAACTCTGACACTGGATTTGTGGATGTCACTGCATACACCAGTTACGCCTGACCCTGCTCTGGTGGGGGGGTTGGACTAGATGATCTCCAGAGGTCCCTTCCAACCCTGACAATTCTGTGATTCTGTGATTCTCTGAAATAGCTTTTACATTTTAATGCTCAGTTTTAGAAAGCTGAATTGTCATGTCTGAATACCCAGAATTTAAATTTCTGATGTAACACGCAATATTTGTGTGGCAGTTTTAGATCTGGTCTGTGCTATGGCTTCATCTATAACAAAATCTACAGGGGAGAATAATCACTGCCACTATTTGAACAAACACAGTGCATAGAACTGCTGTCTATCTTGGGCTTCTCATCAGTGTTTCACTGAAATACCCCATTTCTGGAAATAGTTGATTTGGAGGTGTTGTGGTTTAACCCCGGTAGGCAGCTCAGCCCCTCACAGTGGGATGAGGGAGAGAATCGGAAGGGTAAAAGTGAGAAAACTCGTGGGCTGAGATAAGAACAGTTTAATAGGTAAAGCAAAAGCTGTGTGCCCAAGCAAACCAAAATAAGGAATTCAGTCACTACTCCCCATTGGCAGGCAGGTGTTCAGCCATCTCCAGGAAAGTAGGGCTCCATCACTCTTTACTTAAGAAGACAAACGCCATCACTCCAAATGTGCCCCCGTCTGTCGTTGTAGAGACGGACACGACACTCAATATCCAGTTACAGCAATCGTCTGTCTTTTATTTTACAAGCAGTGCTCTTTTATATCCTCTTAGACGGTTGCTTATCTGTGCATATATTCTAACATTCTACTTTTGCCCAATCCACTCTCAAATCACACACCATTCAGCCAATACAATTGTTGATCACGCACTGTTCATGCTCTGGGAAAAGCCAGGATGTTTGCCACCCCTTATCTTGCTTGCTCGGATCTTCTCAGGATTCTTCTGTCTCCTCAAGGGTACACAGGTATCTGTTCAGGGTCAGTGTTAAACTTGTATTTTGATCCCTCGGACCAGCCGAGGAATCCCACACCCCTCCTCCTTCTTCCCCCAGTTTTATTGTTGAGCACAACATCATATGTTATGTAATATCCCTTTGGTCAGTTGGGGTCAGCTGTCCCAGCTGTGTCCCCTCCCAACTTCTTGCCCACCCCAGGCTACTCGCTGGTGGGGCAGTGTGAGAAGCAGAAAACATCTTGACTCTGTGTAAGCACTGCTCAGCAACAACTAAAACATCCCTGTGTTATTAAGGCTGTTTGGTCACAAATCCAAAACAGCAACATATGAGCTGCTATGAAGAAAACTAACACTGTCCCAGCAAAAAACAGTACAAGGGAATATTTCATAATTTAGAAAAAACACATTTCTAGCTTTGATGACTTATATTAATATTTATGTATTTAAATTTTATATTTATAGAAAAATATATAATGTAAATGTATATTAATTTTATTATTATTTATATATCCTATTTCTAGTTTTGATAAGAACATGTACTGAATGTGCCCTGAAGATTCAGCAAGCAGAAGGCAAATCAAAACTTTCCAACATTTATTACAATATTGAATGCACAGTTATTTCAACATGGATTTGGAGATTTTGGAATGACCTTGTTCACCCTTTTTGAATTTGGCATTATTGTGCAAATCAGTTGGAATCTCTTGCATACATTTGGCTATACCAAACCCAAGAGAAAAACCAACACACAACAAAACTTCTTCCCCATCCCAAAGCAATACTGCCCCAGTGCAGGTTGATTCCCAGCCCTTGCTACCACTTTGAAACTGCATGGGCTGACCGGTGGCCTCGCACAGTGCTGCAGAGAGCTCACGTGGAGCGGATAGTGCTCTGTGCCTGCAGATCCCAGCATGTCGAGGGTCTAAGGGGAGACTTCAGATGCTGAGCTTGCAGTCAAAAAGCAGATACCATGTCAGACGAAGCGCAGGGCTCTGAGGACCTCACACGTCCTGCCAGTTAAACCAGATTTTGCCTTGGAGGTCTTGAATTCACCTTGACCCACCCTTCTTGCACCACTCCTTATAGAGGTATGGGTGTAGATTTTGGAGGCCCAGTTCGCCTTATGCTTCCTATATACTTCTCCAACTTCACCATACCAAGTGAGGCTCAATGTCTGGGAAGTGTATCTAAACATATTTACAACATAAATAAGCTGAAAGTTTGTCACAACAAGGCTAATGAGTAAGTAGGACAAATCTGGGAGGTATGCTGCAAGCTAGACTTAGGTTTGGGATTCTGACTCGTGTCACTCAGCGGTTAAGTGTTGTTGAATGTTGGTTATAGCACTCCATCTTGCCCTGGTAAGACTTGGAAATGCTTCAAGAAAAGGAGAACAAAGGCTCACCAAAATGTCAAAGTAGTCACCACGAAGGTTTTATTCCACCTTTGATACAGACAGTGACTTACACAAACACTCAGCAACCAGCAGCCATGATAGGGTGCCATTAGCTGCTGCCCCTTAGCAAGGCTGGTGGATGGAGACCACGCTCCCATGCTCTGGAACATCGTCCTCAAGGAAGATTAACTCCGTAGGGCCGGGGTGCACTACTTATTTGAAGTCTTTTCTCTTGGCTAAGAGATGTCAATCAACAGTGTAACTTCTGAACAAGTTCAAGGCTTGCCATCTTCCTTCTGAGTCAGCAACCAGGCTGTTTTTTGTGCCAAGAGGTGGTTAGTCCTAGTTAGGACATGACAGTAGTGGGTTGAGAGGTTTCCCAGGCCAAAGCCAAGCCCACTTTCTAACATCTCCTTCCTGAGGGCAGTGGAGTGTTATCTATCACTTGACATCTTTCCTCGAGGCTCAGAGTTCAGGCTGGCTCTGTGGCATCCTAAAGAGACTCATGCTCAGCCATGAGCCGTAGACTTGATGTGGGAAGCATTGGTGAAACACTGGTGTACATTATGCAGGAGTTCAGCAGATATGACCATGATGACTGCTGCTGGCTTTACTGCCACTGCTGCTTTTCTTTTTGCCCTACATGTTGCTTGCTACCAGCTAAGCTTTCACTGACTCAGGGCTCCTCAGACCTTCTTGGTTTCTCAAGCCTCACGGTCCTATCAGCCTCAAGAAAGCTTTAGGACTGCTTGGATCTGGGTTTTAAATACTTTGCCTTCTAGCTGTATCCTACTTCCTGCACCTCAAAAATGAGTATTTCCATTTAAGTTCAGGCTTTCATGGCTATGAAGTGTTTTGAAAAAAAAAAAAAAAACAAACAACCACAAAACCTCACTTTGGTTCTTCTCTGATGTGGGTGGGTTGGACTGGTCAGTGTATGTGAGGAGCCACAACCACCTAACTTGCTGTATTACTGACATGGACTGGCAACCGTGCAACTCACACTGAGGCAATGCGGACATACAGAGATAAAGGGAGAGGAATCGTGTGGTTACGCAGGATGTTTTTTTTTTTTTTTGCCTGGAGCCTGGATGTCCAGTCTTCTGCTTATATTTATTTCAAGGAACATTTTTTTTCTTTCTTTGCCTAAGCACTAAAATGCAGCAGAAACTCCTAATCTGCAGAGTTGAGAGCAGGCAAGTACACCCTGAACTGGGCAGTTACCTGTATTACATTTCAGTGAGACAAAAATCACTGCTGTGAACTAGAGAAAAGAGCAAATTCCTTTCCAGTTTTATTGGCAGGTGACACCTGTACTTCCAAATGGACTACCCAGTGAGCTTTTTAAAATAATCACCTGTTAGTGTAGCTCAGATCTCATTCCCATCTCCTTCTCGGTTTCTTTGCTGCCACGGGTTGGGGAGGGCTGTGCTGTGCCGGGAGGGCAGCAGATTTACAGCTCACAGTAACGGCCGCCAGATTCCTTCAGCTTAAACGGCATTAAAATAAATTCTTTCATTGAAGGGAAAACAAAACAAAGAAGGGTAAGAGGAAAGCCTGTGTGAGGGAGCGCAGCATGTTAGCCAGCTGGGTCTGTTCCATCCTGTGCAAGAGGAGGTTTCACGAGAGACAGTTCACTTTGAAATGCAGAGGTGTGACAGAGCTGAAAGCTCAGATACATCACTGCATGTCCCAGCGGGCTTGCTGTTGCATGATCGTTGTGCTCCTTTAGACTGGTTAAAACAATCTGAATTTATCCTAGAGTTGTTGGCTTGATGTTGCTGGAGAACATGATGTGTTGAAGCCTCCCCTCTACGCAGGCTTCCCACTTTCTCACCCCTGTCCCATCTCTAGGAAACACCTTTGAAACAGCTCGAGCCACCCATTCCTCTTCCTCCCTGTAACTGTGGATGAGCATTTGTCACCCTCACAGGTCTCCATGGAAAACTGTCTCTGCAGCTCAGAGCCCCCTCTGCTCTCTGTGCTGGGCGTCGGAGAGCACCTGGAGAGCTTCAAACTCATGAGGAGTTGGAAGAACATCCAAAGATTTAACCCTCCATAGATAAAGTCCCCAAATACATCCATAAATCTCCGCTGTGGTTTTCAAAGTTACATAATACTTACAAATGCAGAAAGAAAGTGCGATTTTTATAATCCCCAACTGCTTAGACATCCACCTTCCATTGATCCACCTAGTCTCTCTTTTATTTTTTTACTTTTTTTTCCCCACTTTTATTTTTTTAACAATTTTGGCAAGACTTCTGCATCTACAGACACTATTCAAAATCTACCCATAAATAGGTTTCCAGGCTGGTGGTGTGTATTGCTCTGACACTAGTGCTCCAAGCAACAGGTAAGTCGGAAGCAGATCTGCTGGGAAGACTCAACATCTCCCCATCACCACTACCATCACCCAAAGCTGTGCCTATGCTTGCTTACTTTTTTTGAAAGAGCAACCGTGCAATGGGCCCCACTCCTCTTTCCTTCTCTGGGCAGTACACAGCTGCAGACAGAGCAGTTTGGGTAATCATCGGTTGCTTCTGCAAACAGCCTGCTGTGAAACGGCACGTTCCTACCAGGGGAAAGCTCTACAGATGTTCTCTAATCTCTGAACAGAGTAAACATCTCTGTGCCACCCTAGCAGGGAGACCGTCCTTGTTATAGTATATCAGAGCAACTCTGTTCTTTTTTGTAATATGATACAGCACAACTTCGTGTGAGTTTTTTTTGCTCCAAAACAAGGGGAAAATCATAGGAATAGGCCTGTTCTTACAGCAAAGCATATGAGACTCCACAGTGATAAATATGCTGCTGATTGCAAAGGTGCTCTCCAGGTCAGATTTGAATGGCCTTTATACCATGGGGCTGGCAGGTCATCCAAGTCTGTCTGTCCTCCCCCAAGGATTGTGTGGCTGAGCCTCTTAACTGCCCTGGCAATGCATCCAGCCAGAAGCAGGACAGGACACAGACTGTCATACTCACAGCTGTTCCAGAAGCTCCTCCACCCCAGATATTTTGGCAGTGACTCAGGAACATGATCTGAGTGAGGGCTCCAGGTTCCAGCCTTAAAACTCCACGGAACTCCAATGGGAGGATGATCACAAAACCCAGGAGATGGTCTGTGGACAACCCTCAGCCATGACACTGCTCAGTTGTTTGTTTGTTTGTTTGTTTTTCTAGCTTATTGGAAACTTGAGCTGCCTCCAAATAACTGCAGGTTGGGAAATGCATTTTTGGGGGGTTTAGCTGAAGAGGCCATGGAGGCAGTTTGCAGGATCCCTGACCTGTGGTTCACATGGACCAGCTGCACTCTACACCCTGATCTGTCATTAAGGATGTTCTGATCATGTCCTCTTTGCTTATGTGCAATATAAGGAAGGGGTTTTCTTTCCTTTTGTTTTAATAACTGCTCTGCCCACTGCTCTGCTTTCTTCCCTGCAAAGCTGTCCCTTTTCCAATAATCCCTCTGGCAGCACAAGCGGTGATAATTCAGGTCACAGGTTTTGACAGAGAAACCACATCATCAGCAAGTCACTGCTAATTAATATGTTTTTTTCTTGCTCCTTATGATTTCTTCTCATGTCCAGCACTCCACTACTTGGAGTGGGAGTGAAAGATTTGTTGCGGCAGCAGCTTAGGAACCCTCTAAAGCCTTGCATGGGTCTGCCCCTTTCCTGAACTTTTAATTCCACAAAGGGAGGAGAAGCCAGGACATGAACAAGGTGAGCAGCAAAGTCACACCCCACACTGAGAAGCATGGAAGAGGCATCATTCAACAGAGGCAACACCTGAAGGCACTGCCAGTATCTCTGCAGAGACCAAATGAGGGTGCAGGCTGGTGGGAAGAGCGCAGCCATGACATAGGGCATGTTTTGGTTTTCATGCAGAAATATAGGGGTGTTTTGGCTGACCCTTGGCTGGGAAGGCAAAGTGAAGGAAGACACTCTCTTCCTAGTGCTGGCCACTTGCACGGGACTAGGCAAACAGATAGCAATAATTTTACGGCAAACACAACACATTTGAATCACAATATGATGTTCCACTCCAGAATCAGTGCATCAGACGGCTGTTTTGTTAGAAAGTTAAACCAAAAAGTACTCAAATGAGAGTCAGAAGTTAACTAGACAACAGGTCCTGTTGGGAGGTGATTTCAGCACCTGGTGTGGGTTTTCCAGGAGCTCTGGGCTGCATTGAGGCCACAGACAGATTCTTGCAGTGAGTGGATTGCTGCTGCCAATGTCATCTCTATAAATCAGCTGTATCTCAATTGATTTCAGTGACACTCTGCTGGATTTATACCTGAGAGCAGACACTGACCTTAAGCACATGGTCTGAACGGGGCCCAGCCAAAGCCATTTAGAGATTTTCCAATGCCGTTTGATTGGCATTAAGACTAGATCCATAATGAAACAGTATATAATAGCCTGAGAATTGAATCAAATATATCTAACCTGGGTCAGATCCTCAGACAGGAATGTTGATGGATCTTAAGCCAGCTCAGTCTAGGTTTTAACCAAAAATAAGGACATGACTCTTTAAATGTTACTGTGAAAGGTCAGTGTTTGATTAGGTAAAAATAATATTTTAATCTGAGCTTGTTCCTCAACAGCACACATCTTGCTTGCTCATTAAAATTAATAAGCTACTTTCTCTGGGAAAGACAATGCCCACACCTATGTTTCAGGAAGAAGGTGACAAGAAAACAAGGACAGCAGGACAGTTCAGGAATGCCCAAAGCCTTTCCTCACTTTAATGCAATGCAGAGAACAATTTTGCACAGCTCCTTAGCTGGAGCAACTGTCTCCCCTGGGCTTTCCAGTCTCTAATTTCTATGACCCTGTGAATCTAGTGTACACATAATGCGTGACTGATGCTTCTACATGGAACAAGCCACATTAATTTTTTATTCTCACCAACCACAGAACTAGAAAATTGCTTCCAAGATTGTGTGAAAGTTCACCCCTGGAAAGACATCTGACTTTGGTGGGTGGATTTGATCGCAGATTAGGTTTGAGAAGGCGGGAAGCAGGGAGGGAGTAAAGCGTTGGCTAGATTTGAGGAGTAATTACACATTTTCCGTTATGAAGACAGGAGCTTTCTAAGATACATATGGAGGAGGAAGGAAGGGAAGAGGGGCTATGAAACCCACAGATCAGATGGGTTCCTGGCTGATGGGTGCAGCTGCTACCGTGGCCTGGATTTTATAGATGTGCCTTCCATTTCCTTCTTTCCTTGGCCTTTCCTGCTGGTGACTTTAGGCTGCCAGAGATGGGTCAAGCAGCTCCCAGCTGTACCTAGATGTGTGGTCATGTCAGTGGTGACGGTTGCTCTTAGAGAAGGATGGATCCAGCAGCCTGAGGGAGGTGAGGCTGGGGCAGCTCCATGCCCCAGGTCCCACCAGTAGCCAGGCTGAGCACGTACTCCCTGCAGGCACACACACACAGAGCACACCTACACACCACGCATATGCATACATACGCAGCTGGCCATGCAGGTCACAGACACACAGAGCACTCACATGAACACAGGCAGCACCCATGACCTCATCCTGCTCCCCGCTCTGGCAGGACAACGGTCAGTTAGTGGGCATATATATATACTCACAGATATGTGTATGGTGTGGATCTCTCCAGCAGCCAGGTTCAGACACTCCATCTGCCCAGTAGCTGCCCCTCGATCCCAGTCTTCCCATTTGCTGGCACGTGGACATATGTCCCTGAGGCCACAGACACAGTGCAGTTGTTGTACAGACCATCGCACTTGGTCATGCGTGCGCACGCACACACACACAGTGCTTTATCTTGAACCAAAAAAAAAAAAAAATCATGCTTGCACACTTTTTTAATTTTACATGAAGCATTAGGGCTTTAGGGAAGGGTCTGACTGTCCAAATCCATTCAGTTTCTACGTTTTCATGCAGTCTTAAATGACAACATCTTTCAAGTCCACGTTTACAATGCAGTGTCGCCACTGTTGCAAATGTGCTTCCTCCCATCTTGCTTGCAAGTGCTGCTGCTGTGAGGTGAATGGAGAAAATTGTTCATGAAAATGAGTGGAATGGGAAACCCAGGAGTAATGAGGACACTGTGAGCAGAGCTGAGGTTTGGGGACTGGGGTATTGTTTCTGTTAAAATTATTTTGGCATTTAGAGACCAGACTATCCCCTTGTATGCCGCAACAAGCCAAAGTTAACACTTGGATTTACTGAGATTCATTTTTCACAGTGGCTTGAATAATACTTCGGGCAAATTTTTTGGGGATGTTTAGATACTAAACTCACACTGAAAAAATAGCTTTAAAAAGCTGTCTCTGAGTCCTCTTTATTGCATAAGGACACTTTTGGCCATCAGTAAATTTCTGTTTCATCCCGTCTGTGTGGGACTCCTTTGCTGAGCTGTGAGACATGGGCAAGATAACAAGGAGCGGAAAAAGGGATCAGCAGCCTGCTGGGTCACATCTGTTGCTTTTATCTCCACAACCAGACATTTACTGTCATGCCAGCATCTTCTCCCATAAAGTGGTACTAGAAAAATTGTAAATATATGGTTACTAAATTTTAATGAAAATAAATTGTTTCGGATATCTCCAACCCATGCACAGGATGGATTTAGCAACCCAGTATAAGGGCTCAGCAATGTTTTCTACATAATAAATATAATTATGAGGGTAATACTCAGGTTAATCAACTCCAGCCTAATTGGATTTTGCTGCTGATCACTCCCTGACCACAATGACAGGAATGACTCTCTCAACATAAGTAAAATGGATCTAAGGGAGGTCAAAAATTCTGCTGGCTGAAACTGAATTTCCGATTGCTTTGATATTACTAAATTTTAATTTCAAAATCTCTGGCAGGTTGTGTGCCTGGGGACCTTGGGCTTCTACATTGCCAGAGGGCTCAGCCTGAACTCAGGCAACATGAGAGGAATTAATGTTTCTTATACAAGGACACCTATTGGTTTGGATTTTTTTTCTAGAGCCCCTAGCACTGGAATTTTGTCTCTTAATTTCCGGATTCTTCCATCTACCTCAGATAGCATAGAAGGTATGAAAATCCCAAGTCAACTGGGGGCTCTCAAGTTTTCCAAACTTTTACAATAGACTTGAGAGTGATACTAAAATCCAAGATAATGTTTTTAAGGATTTGAGGCCGCTTGGGAACAGATGCTTGATTAAAGACCTTAATACCAACTAGTACAATAGGGAGCCCTGGGACCTCCTATAGTGTCCAAACTCAAAGGTACATACAGGTTTATAGTTTAATGAAAGATTGCTGCAACAGATACATTTCCATGGATATTTCAAATTGGTATCTTCTAGCAAAATTCAGTTCTATAAACTTCATGACCTTTATTTTTTTGTGGTTGTATTCAATTTACAACACTAAGCCCTATCCCTCTAAGGTCTACATCATGGTATGCAAAGACCAAAGTGACCAACAACTAGGAAAATTAGGAAGTCTTCTGGGGATTTATGAACCTCCTAGGAACAGAAGTGTCTTCAGTATCTAATTTGAGATCCACTAGTCCTGTTTCCAATCTAGAACTATCAGACAGTCTTAGATTGCTATTCTGGGACTACTTTCATTTCCAGCCCCCTACAAACACTCCATTAGATTGCTTAAAGCCTGCTTTCACAGTACTGTTTTGCCATCATCTCATGACTCTAAGGTACAGACAGACCAAGATCCTTTCTCCCTACCTTATATATGTTACTAGCTGTGCTTGTGCTTTATCTTGCATTCCTTTAAATTTTCTGTCTTATACATGTTTATGGATAATGGAAAACATGGAATATAGAGGCTGATTGTTAACAGTTAAAGATGAACTACTGAGGAAAAAAAAACCCACAACCAATTGTTAGAATCCATCTTATGTTTTTCATCTTTGGGGGTAAAAAAAAAAAGAATCCAAAGGAAACTTCTGCTCTGATGTCTCGCTTCATGCAGGGCAAAGGATCCATGCTGAGCCATGAGAAAGAGACGACTACTGTGCCCTTTGGCAAGGACCTGATGGGCTTCCTTTTCTTGCTGACTGAAAAACAGAGTAAATGGACACAGGAAAGTTATATAGATTTGCTGTCGTATAAATAGAGTTTGCACACAGTGATGAATTCAGCAAATGTAATAGTGCTTTCCCTTGGCCTCAAGGGAGAAGATGAAAGAAGCCTCAATACCTGGGTTTAAGGCCCCAAATGAGGAAGACAAAGAGACTACAGTCCTTCAGGGCTGCAGGGCTGGTGTTGAAAGCTGTGCAGTATGGGATAAAGGGTGTGTGGTAGTACACGGGAGCACGTGTCTAAGATTCTGGCCTTATCCTGTCCCATGCCTCCCCGGAGGCTTATTCCATGATGCAGAGACCACAGATCGTTTCCATACAGTCAAGATTTCCAAGTACTCTTTAACTGAACCCAGATGTCCCAAGTCCCCTGACAGTACCCTTCTCCCAGAATAGTCCTATATCTCTCTTCCCTTTTTATTTCTAACATACTCTGGAAGAACACAGCTGTCTGTGTTGCCTTCTTTAATCCTTTTCTCAATCAAGTTTTTGGCAATATCCCACAACCATTAAAAAAGTGTACATCATCACCCTTCTCCACTCACCCAGTGTATGATGCCCTATAGTATACACCAAGTAAGTGTCTTACTCAGAGCTGTACTACAAGGCTGCAACACACAGATGGTGCAGAGCCCAGGAAACAGGACAGCTCCAGGGGTTTGTTGGATCTTTGTTCACCTAACATGAAATATTTTGGAATAACAGTATTAGTTTGTGTGGTGATTAAAAGCTCATCTCCACACACACAGGGAACCCAGGGGCACAAGGGCAAGTGAGATGGCCGCAATATTCCAGTCAGAGGCACATGTCCCTGTGCCAGTCTGGGGCTGTCCCAGGAGAACCTTAGCCTCATGGGCTGGAGGTACCACCTTCCCCAGGGGGAAACAGGAGCAACTCCCCAGCTCACCTCCCAGGTCAGAGAGGGATCACTGCCTGCATATGGGACACATTGCAGGATGCAGGGGAAGAGCATCTGGGGATTGCACGAGACTCGGTATGGGATGGATTAGGGGAGAAACCAATGTCAGGGAAAGGGAGAAATCTAACTGGTTTAGGGAGGAACAAGTGTAGGAAAATAGAGGGAAAAGGGAATCAAGTGGCTAGTCCCGTGTAAATAGGTTGCCAGTTGGTGTGCTCATATACAGGTCATGCTCCTGAGCAATAAGCCCAGGAGGAGAGAACTTTGGGGAGTTGTTAGCAAGGAGGTGGTCCTATTTTACAATAAGACCTTTCTTTTGGTAATTAATTGCTTCAGCTCACACTTTGCTGTAGCACAGCGGAGCCAGTGAGGTGTTATCCCAACCCAAAGCAGCACTAATGAGTGGTGAAGACAGGAATGCATGTTGCTTCTCTGTTCTAGGTTTCTCTTGTGTTTATAGAGGCACTGTCAACTGCTCAACAGACTGAGGAGTTCACTTTCAGATTTTCTTAGAGCCAGTTGCACTTCTGGGAAAAAAATAAAAAGCCTCATTAAGAACAAAAAAAGCAAAGGGAATAATTTACATTAAACCAGACAGATATAGACCCTAAACCAGTAATCATGTAAGGAACCTCCAGTCATGAATAAACTGAAATTCAGTTCTGACTTTGCTAGTTTAGAGCTCTGAGAGCTCCCAAAAGGACCTAATCCTTATAATGAAATACAAGTCCCCATAAACCAGTAAAACACCTAAGTCCTGTCTGTGCTAATTATTTGGCAGATGACCACTAGTGTTGTTACATTACCCGCAAGGGCCTGGGTTATGGTCCTGAGAAGCTGATAAATATAGCCAACTGATGATCAGAATTTCCTGTTGGATATAATCTCTACGGTTGTTCTTTTTGTGTGTTTTGACTCCACCCTGGATTAAAACTGTGATTTCTGAACCTGGAAGCCCACCAATCTTTTGCTCTCCACCAGACTGATGTTCTTGTCAGGTTCACAGTGAAGATCAACTGCAGTGAAAGGGAGCTTTGTGTGTTCAGGGTCACAGGGACGCAGAGCAGACCCACTGGGCTCAGAACCCTGCCTTGCATTGTCGCAGGTTTCTTCTCAAATGCCAGATGTTTCCAGTGAAGCAGATTGGGCTCTGCGGACTGAAGCTCTGCATAGAAAAACTTCCAATAAGTTTTGCTGCTATATAGCAAAACTGTGGGGATAGTTTGACTTACCCATGTATAATTTCTTCTTTGGATAGTTTGTAAGTATTTGCAAGCGCTTTGGGATGCCATCTTTTCTACTGCTGAAATCTCAAACATTGTTTCACATCAGGCCTGCTCCTGAAACAGTCTGTGATTTGTACCACTCTACTTTCATGTATGGTGAAGTGACTCCTTGTGAATCACATAGTTCAAGAAAAATATATTGCAATGAAAGAGAAGTATATTCAAAATCCGTTGGCAGTTTTATACCACTCAAAATATCACCCTTCTCCCTACAGTGATGTATGCAGTCCCCACTGGAAGACAGTACTTCCCAGTTTATCTTACTGGCATTTGCTTCTTGGGTTTCAAATCATGATGAGGATAAATCCTGCTTATGTAGGAAAAGGTCTTCTGCCTCTGAGAAATAAAATTAGGTTATTTGATGACCAAAGGCCCCACAATGAGCAAATGCCCATCCTCACACTGGTGACTTTCCTGCTTATGCATATTAAGCTCCTCAAGGCAATAGAGACCCTCAGCTTCCACGGGATTCCGCAAGGGGTGTAAATGGCTCGGCATTTGCTTGGAGTATTGTAGGATGAGGCCTCGTTTCCTGCTGGTGTATTAAAAGGCCTCAAAGTATTTATTTTTGCATTAAGCTATTCTTTCCTCAAACAACCGGGAACAATGTGCCTCCCTTAGGGTGGAAATTTGTTCTGATGATATAATATATCTAATGCTTTTCTGTAGCAGGTGGTCTTCTCAAAATATCACATTAAATTGATAACCTTCAAGGAATCATCGTACCTCACGTGATGATTGCCTGGTATTTTATCATGACAGTGAGAGCTGTTTTAAGATCTGCTACTCTTCCATCCCCTATAGGACCTGGAAGGAGGTAGGTGGCACTTATGTGACACCTGCGTTGTTGGCTCAGGCAACTCTCCCACCAAATCCTGTGCCATTTGTGCTTTTGGCAACTGGCCTGAGGCTCAGAGAGAGGAAAGGAAGATGAGTAGGTAAGTGAAATAGAGACATCTGTAAGGTTACTCCATGCGTGCATAGCTAAAAACATTTGCAAGCTGAAGCATTTTTGCAAATATTTCACTCAGAAAAAGAGCTGCATTAATTTTGTGAGCTCTAAGTTCTTTCACAATCATTACCCATTACAGAGAAACCAGTGCTCCTGAGTCATTCTTTAGAAGGGCTCACCTTCACTGTTAATTGAAACTGATGTGGATACGGGAATGTATATTTTCCTGTGGGAGTGGAAGATTGGGTTATTTCGTTATCCAAAATCTTATCTACTGGGGAATTTTATTAGAAAAAAAAACCCCAAACACACATAAGCTAACAAGGGTTTTCCCTAAGCCCTCTGAAGTGAACGGACAAGGCCTCATAATCCTTACCAGTTTCAGCAATTTGATCATACGCACCCACTGTTCTGAGGTTACAGACATTGCCCTTGCTCTGGTGTTGAGAGGTCTTAAATCAGGGGCAATGAAGTCATTGTTCTGGTTTATAGATGGACTCGAGACAGCAATGTGGCTTGTTCTTGCAGACTTACAGTCTTCTTGTCCTTGTTTTTAATCACTATGTAAATTCCCTGTTTCCTTGGTTATGTATGTGTCCCACATGGCTCACTCATAAGCATTTCAAAATAATCAAAATGCCTTCAGTCCTAAGTCCAATTTTATTACATTCTTAACAGTTTATTTTTAGAGTTAGCAGGATGGACAAATTTCACTTCTGCCTAAGCAGTGCATGACCTTTAGCTTTCCTTAAAACAGGCCTCTCCATCTGTGTGATCTTTACGAAGCAAAATGTCGTTCAATTAAATCTAATCTTCTGCTTACAACTCTTGCCAGGGTTGCTTCCACCGCTGCTTTGGGCCCAGCTGACTCTGCACGGACCAGGTTCCTATGTGAAAAAAAGCGCACGGACCGAGGAGGAACTTTCTCACTTGTTATTTATGTTGGTGTGCTACACTGCTCATACTTACCGGCACTGGACCTGGACAGGGTTAACTTACCCCATCCACAGTGTAATTTTACTAATATAAACTGCAAACTATATTAACTTCATGGTCAAAACTATCCTCCTGTTGGTATTATGAGAAGTAGGTGATTGCTACTGACTTTCTCCAAGTGCTCCAGCAAGCCACTTAAATCTCCACTTTTCTTCCCCGTTTCCTTTTCCAGGTCTTTGTCTCTCAGCCTGCCCTGTAACACAGGGGAATTGACGCTAATCAAATTCTTGCTTTGATAATAAAGTAATGAGCATTATGGAAAAGAAATATCTATATGTAGATACGTGTTTATATACATGTGTATATATACAAGTGTAGCTCATATCTCTGTACAGCTGTTCATAATTCAGTATATCTCCAGCTGTCTTATCTATCACTTTTGGTTTATGTCAATATTACTAGATTTCATACCAGGTACAAACAGAGCCTAAACCAAGTTTATGAGTGCTTCCCCTCTTTCAGCAGACATAGATTAACTATTTGAAAATAACACAGTGGACTTGTGTTCCCAGGGACATAGTTGAGTCTTGGTGCAAGAACCTGAAGAACTGTGTGACGGACTTTCATACCAAAGCTCCCCAAAACAAGTTTAATCTGTGTTATGCTCTCTTTGAATCAAAGTTCAGTGACCTGCTTCTTGCACTCGTGTTGTTATATACAAAGGGGAAGGAATATGATAGGTTTTTAAACCATGGTAGATGGTTTTTAACCATTTTTTAACCAAACATCCAGATCACTAGAAACAATGCCTGAACTAGCCTAGGTGTAGTTGTCCCTGAACGCCTTAAAATAGACCCCAGAAAAGTATCCATGTTTGTTACCAAGAACAAAATTTTCTGCAATACAGTCCCCTGTCTTAATTGCTATAGCAATTGTAGCAAAGCTTCTTGCAGACAATTCTTGGCTGTTGTAAACCATTGTCATTCTTTGAAGGAGAAGATCCTGGATCACTCCCCACATCCTAGTGACATACCTTGTTATGTGGAGGGAGGGTATATAAATAGGAGCGTGTGTGTTGTATTATAAGTAATTATTGGTGCCCGGTAAAAATTCAATACAACAGCAGTAGATAAACTCCAGGACATGCAGCAATCTGGGGCTGTCCCTGTCTGCACCACAGCAGGTACACAATACAACCCTGGAAAATAAAAGAACCTTTTAAGTTACGAGCACTGACTCACTTCATCTTTAACCTCACACGTCCGGAGTGTTTCAGAGGCTCTTAGCCGATATGTAAACAAAGTTCTGCTAATTGTCTTGAGCAAAACTGGATGAAGTAACCTGAATTCTGTTGAGTGAGGAGCCAGAATCCGTTTTAGGGGTTTTTGATCAAGCCTCTTTCCTGACCATAAGATTAAAACGGTGGCTGGGAAACAGGTGAGAGTGGCATCACAGCAGAGGGGCAATGTAGACGTGCATTAAAGGACAGCAGCAGCAGTGACAGAGTCATCCCCTGCTTGCAGCCAACAGGCAGAGCAATACATGGATGAGGGCTTATTTAGGGAGCAATAGGTTGCTTCATTCAATAAGGCGATAATCTGCTTCCCTCTCTCTCCCTTGATGGATAAAGTTCCTGTCTGAAGGCGGAGTGGATTATTCTCTATGTGGAAATTGGATTATGGCTGAAGAAAATGGAGCACTCTGCTGTTACGGCTCATTAGACAGAGCCTTAAACGTCACCTTCCTGCAGATCTTCTTTGTTCAGGTGCTGGAGGCACGTGCTGCAAACAGTGCCTACTGATGTGCTTCAGGGTGCAGACAACAGCACTTGGCAATTCCTTTGCTGCTATGGATGTGAAAAAAGGACCAGGATTTCAAAACTGTCCAGAGAAAACCCCTCTGCTTTGGGCTTGACTGAACCCCCGGGGTTTGGTTTTTTTAATATTCAACTTTGCCAAAACAAGATCCATTTTAGCCTCTTCCCCTCCCCTCTTTCCACCAGCTATTGGAGGTGATTTAGGTTTTGTCTGAAGAAGTCAGTTGATATAGCTGAACAACATGACCATTGGATCTAGCTCGGGCCCTTGTGAGCCTTTGCCATTGCTGATGTACACTCAGACTGCTGAAGGCAAAGCTGGAGCAACTGTCTTGTTACCAGCTCAGGGACCAGGTTACTCAAACCATCCTCAGGAGTCCCCTCTCTGGGCTGAAGGTGGATCCTGTCAGGACCTTTTTGGCTCATCTCCAGCTCTCTTTCAAATGTATTACAAAGATGAACCACAAGGAATTGTGTGAGTCTTGTATGGAAGCTGCACATTCTTCCTCCTTTGCCTGGACATTGACACTGATGTACTTGAAGGCTGTCTTTCCAGCTCAGTTCACACTGAAGTGGCAGATGACATTTAGGTGATTTCAGTCACATATGGCATGCAAATCCAAACTATATGCCTCAGGGACCAAAGGAAAAGCAGCATTTGATATGGAAGGAGAATATGTGCTGCTGCCATATGGCTCTTCTAAAAATGAATATAATGCTGAATGGGCAGCAAGGAGAGAGAGATCACATACAGCTGGGCAACAAGTCCATTATATTATGCCAATAAGGTCTCTCAGCTCTTATTTGAAGAGACCACTTCCCCAATATACCTTCTCTGAAGATAAAATTTCCTTTAGTTCTTCCCTTCCCTTCCCTTCCCTTCCCTTCCCTTCCCTTCCCTTCCCTTCCCTTCCCTTCCCTTCCCTTCCCTTCCCTTCCCTTCCCTTCCCTTCCCTTCCCTTCCCTTCCCTTCCCTTCCCTTCCCTTCCCTTCCCCACATAAGTTAAACAAAAGATTCACTAGAGAAAGAGCACCACTGGCAGCCATAAATTAGGTTTCTGGAAAGTAAAATTCTTGCTGTTTTATCACCGCAGACAGTTGTTATGGCACACAGGGGCTGTGCAGCATTCAAAGAGAGAGGGCTGCAGGGAATGAAGTGAAGGCAGTGAGACCCTTTCCCAAAGCTGGGTTGCAGTGATCAATGTGCAGTGATAGGCATGCATCATCCATTTATCTTCTGGTGTTTTTTAAACCATCCAAGGCTGTAATTCACAGTAAGTTCCAAAATCCAATTTTTTGACTGCCCTGTCATAACTTCTTAAAAAATATAAGCCACCTTTTAGTCTAAATTTGGCAAGTGTGTGCTATAGGCATAGCAGAAGGTTACAAGTAAGAAGTGATTTAGCAACAAAGGATACTCAAAACCTTTGCGGAACCAGCTTTTGGGGAAACATTCTTGAATGTAGCCTTCACGTTTCATTGCATTTTTTTTTATTTTTAAATTAAACCCTTAACTAAGCCACTGTTTGGGTAAGGGATTTCCTTGTTGACTAATTGTGTGTCGCTTATTTCTGATCCCCAAGGGGATTCCTGACTGATGTAATGACAATGGTGAGAACTAGTCATCGCAGGGAAAGGGCTAAGCCCATAGCAAAGCCACGCTTTCTTCACCTGAAGATTACCTGTGATTGCTATGGTTTTATTCTCTGGTAGTGACTATGCCTAACCCTTATAGCAGCAGCAGACTGTCACGGATGGAAGTATTTGACACAGTTATGATTTAGCAGTGATTCAAAATTTATTAGTAATTTGGGATAGATCAAGAGGTTGAATTTTAGCAGCATGTAATCATTAACTGATTTAGAGGTTTGCACCACCACACAGACAGAACATGAGTTGTGTGCTCTTCACTCCACTTGGGAAATCCAGTGGCATGTAAACATTGATGTTTGTTCATCTTCAGTTGAGTATGTGTTCAAGAGGGATTCAAGTGTGCTTTCAGGCCTTACAGTGTGCCTCGTACTGTATAAGTTGAGAGGACATAGACTTGGGGCTTGGACATGCAACCAGTGTCTGAGGCACTAAGGTATTTATGGGTCAAGATGGTGCTTAGTGCCCTGTGGGCTCACTAGGACTTCACAGTGTAAGTCAGAGGTCTGACAGGTCTTTCCTTCCTTCCTTCCTTCCTTCCTTCC
>NW_009646493.1:87018-88888 GCF_000708025.1 Charadrius vociferus
CCCCCCCGATAAAATAATGTCCAGTTCCTGAGTTACTTATTTTAAAATGCAATTTAATTTAATTTCTATTGTCATTGTATGTCCAGGATCCTACGAATTCCACTGCATGTGTAAACACTCCTCATAACTGTAGTTGCAAAGAGATGGCAGGACAGAATCTGCAATGTAATTCAGACATGTCTTTGCAGTTCCTTAAGACTTGTAGCACCTGAATCTAAACTGACTGCAAATTTAAATCGCAAACCATTCTATATGTCAATCCCTTCACAGAAAAAAAAAAAAAAAGAAAGAAAAAAAGACAGGAATAATGCAGAGAATATGTTATTATAACAAGTACAACACTAGATATATTTGTTCCAGATGCACCTGGTAGCCTGAATATTATAAGGGATGGTGAGAAAAAAAAAATGGCTAAGAAATTGTCGGCGTCTGAGACTAGATTCAGCAAATAAGAAAGGAGGGTCAAAGAACTGACACTTGATGGCCAAGGTATTTATGCAGGTAGATGGTTCTGCTTTGCTGTTTTAACCAATCAGGGGCAGTGACTCAGAAAGCTGCAGTCCTCTTTTGCACCTCTTTCTTCCTTCAATTAAGTCCTTCTTTGTAGCTGCACTATGTTGCCATCTTTTTAGATAGTAGCATTTGGGACCAAAGGTATTGCTCTGCAATGTGTTTACGCATCTTGCATTTCCAATACCAGGCTTGAGAGAAAACCAATGCCTCCTGGGGCACAGCTCCTGCTCATCCTTGTTTGCGGGTGGCACTTTGGGCAGTGCTCTTTTCTACCTACAGCAGTCATCCAGCTTTTAATTGCTTCCTCAACTAGACTGAAATGACAGGTTGACATTTTTTTCATAGGTTATACTCTGTTGGGTGACATCTGTGGATGAACAGTCATCCAGGCAGATTTCTGGGCTACAGAGATGCAGTATGAAAGAGGATAATAGAGTTGAGGAATTACTTTTGCTGGGAAATGATGTTGTAGTGGTTGTGGGCTTAGCACATGTGTCTCTTGCTGCTGCTGCAGCCTGGGGTTGAAGGGAATGAACTTAGGATGGAAAAGCCCAGTTTTTTAGATCACCTCAAAAAGAATTGGTATGGGAGACCCTCTCTGAATGAAGCAGTGGGTAGACATTACTGCCCTACTTCTTGGTGCTGGACAGTATTAATCAGTTACTTAACAGTGGAGACTCTTGACTTCTGTCCCAGTGATGTGCCCTGCCTCAGTTCACAGAGCGTGGGCAGCACAGAGAAGAGGATAGACAGATCTGTCAAGATTTGGGCTCCAACTTGAAGGGTACCTGTCATGACTTGGTTCCTATATCTGGCTGCAATTTGCAAAGGGACAAGGAGCATAAAGACACCAGGAAATGGAGATGGGAGATTGACATGCTTGGCTGACATGTGTGAGATTTGTCACACAGAGAGGAACAAGCCTTGGGATGCCATCTCTTTTATCTGAGCATGGTAGGATGGGAGAAGTGACACCAAAGGCAGAGAGACAAGTGTCTACTTCACCTTGCCAACCAGGACTGCAAAGAAAGAGGAGGGCAAGAAGATGGCAAATGTATGTACATGAGAAGAAGGGACAGAAATAGTATCAGTTATACGGAAGACAGATTCTTACTAACACTCAAACTGCTGAAGCTAGCAATGAACCGCACCCTGAAGCTCTGCTGCACCTCCTAGCTCTGCTGATTAAAAATGATTGCAAGACGTTAAACCATACCTGACACAGAATAGCAATGGGTGTCAATCAACCTTATTCATCCTGCTGCCACTATGGCTCCAGCCGAGTGTAAGAGCTGGAAGGAAACTAAGGTCCCAGGGGAAAAACTGTTTGTGAGTTCCTGCTGAGGGAAAAGGGGGC
>NW_009646493.1:88935-115250 GCF_000708025.1 Charadrius vociferus
GCTGAGGGAAAAGGGGTCTTTAATTTCTTACTCTCCTTCCCTCTCAGATCCTTGTTTCTCCTTAGAAATATGAGGCTTCAACATGCGCTTTCAAGCAGTGGTTGCTTTGTTCTGGAGTTAGGCAGCATCTCTCCTGTAGCACGAGGGAAGCACACTTAATGACTTGGGCCTAGCTCTCTAACTGCTGATGGGCTGTTCTTGGGGGGACATGCCTTCATACAAATTCAGCTTGGACCACCGGGAGGGTCCATACCCCTTTGCTGTTCTGAAAGCCCTGTTTCTTTTCCTCTCTGTTCCACTGTGTTCTGCTCCTTTCTCCATCTCCTTTTTATGCAACACTGTTTCCTACTGCTTCTCTCAAACTCTTCTTCCATTTCATTTCCCTACCCCTCTCTCCTGCCCCAGTTTCTGTTTTCTCTCAGCCTCCTCTCATTTTCTCTCAGTCTGCCTTTTGTCTCTTGTCCTGGTTCACTGTCCTTCTCCCTCCCTACCCTCACTTAGTCTTTGATTTTCCATCACTCTTTATCAACTTTGTTTTCTGCACAATCCCCATTGCTGCTTCTCTTCTTGTTTAATGTTCCCAGCCTCCCCTGGTGCAGAGCACTTTCTGCTGATGCGACTTCTCTTGTGGCTTGAAAGAGTGCTAACCCCTCCATGCAGGAACCAGAGATCAGAGTTTGATGTAAAAGACATCTTAAGGCTCAGATGTTTTCACTTGTGACAGCAGACACTTCAATTGCCTCTAGAGACTTGACTCTCTGGGCCATTTAAGCTGTCACCAGAGGTATCCATTTAGCTACTGCAGTTCTCCTTGTCTGATCTGTCGCTTCAGAATTTCTTAACCTGTTGCATCTTGGACCATTCACCTGTGAGATGTGGGTGGGAACAGCCTGCTTCCTTGCATCCCTGCTTCATCCGGAGCAAAAGAGAACATTTGAAAGGAGTTTCAGGCTGCCTGGCTCTCAGGGAAGACACTTACCTGAAAGGGGAATACTGCAGAAGACGACTTGGACCATGGGCATGACAAAGACCGTCCCTGAGCAGCAGGTGTCCTAGGAAATAAGTATTTTCTTGGTAAGGCTTTTTCTGGGAGGACATGCAGACAGGGTGCCCAAAGGCAAGGAGCTCTGGGAAAAAGTCTCTGAAGGAGACCAGGAGGTAAAACATACATGGAAAGTGAAAGAGGGGATTTATTTAGTAGATTGGGGGCTGACTGATGAAATGACAATTGCTTCATGTCTCAGACCAGCCCTGGGTCCTCTGCCTTTCCAACTGAGCCACATCTGCTGACTCCACAAAAGATTTAGGTCTTTTTAGACCTTCAGACCTATGAACGAAGAAACAGGATGTTCTCCCAAAACCTCATAAGCATTCAGCTTTCAACTTTTTCATAGCATAGCTTGACACTAAAAACCTCTTAACCTCATTCTTCAGTGCCGCTCTACAGGTGAGAGATGTGGTAGCAGGGTCTCTGGGGACACCCTCCTACTGGAAAGCAAGAGCAATCCTCACTCTTCTCAAAAGGTTATGTCAAGACAGCAGCCAATTAAGCACAGTTATAAACAAATTACTTTTAGTCTTAATAAAAGCAGAGGAATTCCCTGCAGAAAATTCTCTCAGAGCTCCTCTAACTGACAATATATGTGCCAAATATAAAACAAACCAGACTCAGAAGACACCGTTTATCGTATAAAAGTTCACAGTTAAAGAAAACCAAACATCCTATATTTATTCCTGGCTGTGTGCTCTTTCATTCTTCTCCCTTGACCCCATTTAACATTCCCACAGTATGTACTGAGACTAACTGGAAATGTTCTGGACTGTACTAAAATGACAGTTTTAGTCCCAGAAGAGGCAGGACTTTAAACAAGATAGAGCAAAGTGTTGGTATCCCAGATTACTGTAATATTGCTATTACACATACTCAGCACAATAAAATACAATATAAACTCATCTAATCTGTCAACACAAAATTAATAAGAACTAGAAAGTTGAAACTTGTTTCAATTTTTCTCCCATTAAAAATGCTTTCAAAATTGGTAATTTGTTAAACTGATGATTGCTTGTGAAATATTTTAATTGGAAAAGCAATGCCTTTTCTGCCAGGAAAGCTGGACTGTCACAGCTCCAAGGAGGACTCTCCTGAGCAGAAATAGCTATGATAGAAATCATGGCTCTCCCTGCTTTTTTCCACTTGCTCACACCGCCCGCACACAGAGGCACACATGCTCTGCACTCCCCAGGGTTCAGTGTGCTGGCTGCATGCCTGGTGGCAGCCCTTCCCCTCCAAAACCCAGCATGCAGTGGAAGGGTCCTCAACAACTTTTGCTGTGTTCGAGTCTTTTGGCACAGAGCAAACCTCATGTCATTTATTAGAGGTGTGCAGTTTGGTTACAGCCATAACCCACATACTGGACAGGACCCAGGAAAGACAGGGGTGGCATAAACCCCTCTTTTCCTCTATGCTCCTCGTTCTCCCATTAAGCAGTTCTGTTATAGGGAGGCCCTTGATGATGTCCCATTTATTCCTATATTTTCACTTTACACTTTGCCTCTTGTTGAGTTTCTTTTCCAATTGAAAATCACTTAATGGGCTTATTGCTAAAAGATGGGTTCGGTTGTTCTACAAAAGTCCTGCATCTGGGGACAACCACCCCATGTATCAGTGCATGGTGGAAATCACCATGGAAATCACAGATGGAAATCATCTTCACAGTAGCTGGGGGTGCTGGTGGGCACCAAGTTGAACAGGAGCCAGAAACGTGTGCTTGCAGCAAAGAGGGCTAAGGGTGTCCTGGGCTGCATTAGGCAGAGCACTGCCAGCAGGTCAAAGGAGGTGATCCTTCTCTTTTCAGCACTGGTGAGACACTTCTGGAGTGTTGTGTCTGGTGCTGGGCTGCCCAGTACAAGAGACACTTGGACATACTGCAGAGTCCAGCAAAGGGTCGTGAGGATGATTAACGCAATGGAGTATTTATCATGTGTGGAAAGGCTGAGAGAACTGGGACTGTTCACCCTGGAGAGGAGAAGGCTCAGGGGGATCTTAGCAATGGATGTAAATACCTGAAGGGAGTGTGCAAAGAAGACAGAGCCAGGTTCTTTTCCAAGGTGCCCAGTGACAGGACCAGAGGCAATGAGGCACAAACTGAAACACAGGAGATTCCCTCTGAACATCAGGAAATACTTTTTTACTGTGGGGGTGGCTGAACACTGGCACAGGTTGCCCAGGGAGGCTGTGGAGTTTCCCTCTTTGGAGATACTCAAAAGCTGCCTGGACATGGTCCCGGGCAACTGGCTCTAGGTGGTCCTGCTTGAGCAGGGGGTTTGCACCAGACAACCTCCTGAAATCCTATGCAACCTCAGCCCTTCTGTGATTCTGTGATTCAGACTGCAGAGATGCATATGCTGCTCTGTAGTTTTTCTTTTATTAAAGAAAATAAAAACCCAAACAAAAAAAGCCTTCATGAAAAGGTAACAGCCTGAGATTCCCAGAAGTGGAGACCTTCCTCCCCACACCCATGCCTTTGAGGGACGCTTCCAAGCTTCAGGGATGATGGAGCAATTCAATTTTCATGACCAGTCAGGCCTGGGCTTGTCTGCCGAGTCCCTCAGTTTGCAGCGATGGTTGCTGCAGTGTGGCCAGCTCTGTCTGCTCAGCAGTGCTGGGCTGGCAGCGGGGAGCTGCCTGCTGGAAATAGAAGAATGAAAATTGATTGCACGTGTAGTGAAGATAGTAGCAAGTTTCTTCAACAGGAATCACAAATGTCTGTGAGGCAAAGCACCTTCCTAATCCACCCAGAGATGTTGCTACAAGGTCAAATCAAGCCTCTCTCTATCCTACCTGTCTTGGCTCTTTTGGTGTGCTGGAGACAGTCAAGCGCAGTGGTGGAGGCAGATGCAGCCCAGCTGTGGTGGTGATGGGCATTGATGTGGGACCTTCAAGTCTGCCAAGAACAGAGATCACTTGTTGGTCTGTCTCAAGGGGCTCTCCCTGCAGTAATGAGTCAGGGCAGCTGGTTTCAACAAAAGAGGCTTTTACAGCTCAATTTTCCAGGAAGGAATAACACAAAGTAAAAATGTCGTTAAGCCCACATGGTGCTTCAAGAAAAGCTTGTGGATTGGAAACGTGAGCGAGCATTATGAACATCTGCTCTGAACAAGTCAGCATCCCCGAGCAGCTTTTGCACTTAGCCTAGCTTCTTTCAGAGAAAGACATCTCAGACCCCCAGTGCCTGCCTCGTGCAGAAGACTTCTATAATCACTTGAATTTCTAAGGTAATGCTCAAGCTGAAGCAACAGAGCGTCGCAGGATTCCCAGGATTTACAGCCCAGAGTCAATCATCTGCAGCAAGTCCTCCTGCTTTTCTTGGGAAGTGCATTTGCCCACTCCCTAAAGCTGGCAGGATGAAGGAGAAGCTGTGTGCCCTTCAGCATGGGATCTCAGGTGAAACCTTCGTGGGACTTTTCTCTGCCACCACTACATCTCCATTGGCACCTGGATTGATGGTCACTCTCCTCCCACCTTCACAGCCCCGGCTCAGCAGGGTGGGCTGTGTCAGCATCCCTTATTGCACAGCCCACCCTATCCCACATGGAGATTTTTGCTTCTTCGTAGCGTGAATGCATCTTAGAAACAACATTTCCTTATCAGCAAAGCAACAAGCATTCATTCAATGTCTGGATCAGGTTACACTAAACTATCTATTTGGCTATTATCTGACTCTGGGATGTGACCTTTTGAGCTCATTAAATTTTGTCTAAGTGTCAGTTTGCCCTGAATTTTCCACAACTATTAATCTGTTATCACTTTTTTTGGCAGACGCAGCCTTTAAGAAATACAATAAAAGAGCGTATCCATTCTTTTTTCCCAAGCGATTCATGAAAAATGTGAAAAAATCCCAGCAGCTGTCTTTAGGTGCCAGGATTTAAAACAAATTCCTTTCTTTTAACTGCTATCTGAGATGTTTGTGGAAAATACTAGCAAGCCTGAGTGACCACAGACATTTGTGGTTTTGTGAAAATTGACTTTTGTTTCAGTAAAAAATACTAACCATTGAAAGAAATATTTTAAAACCGTGGCGTGTTTTCAAAGCCCCCAGAGGTCTCCAGATAAAGGAAATGTTTTTTAAAATGCCTTATTTCAGCTGAGGGAGAGAGATTTCAAGCAGTTATAAACTTAAAAATTTCTGGATCAGGACGGGTTTTTTTATGAGATATGGAGAAATCATCTCCAACTGGCGTAAATGTAAAGCAGAGCTAGCTGAGATCTCCGAAATTTATATACCCGCTGCTTGCCATGGGGGAAGGCTGGACTCTGCCTGGAATTTATAGTGAGGCTGGAGGGAAAGTTGCAGCCTCCCTCCCAATGTTGAGATGCTCAGTGGGAGCAGGGACAACTGAGTAGACCGGGCAGGGCAGGGTGGGCTTCGCTTGTGCCCTGGGGCTGGCAGCCCTGCCAGTGCCAAGCAGCTGCTTCACACTCCTGGGGAAGCCAAAAACAACAGCTCTGCCTTCTTGAAGATGGTCCTCCAGCCTCTTTGCAGAACAAGCTGAGTCTTGCTCTTTTGCGCCATTTTGGAAGAGTTAGGGTGATTTATTTTTTTTGTGTTTTTATTGTTACAAAACTTTAAAAGTTGTTGCTTGAAGAGAGGAGGGAATGGTGTTTCTGTGTTCCCTTCTCTCACCTCCACTGTTACCCCTCCTTTATGCCTCGATTTCCACTGCACCAACCTGATGGCATATTTTGCTCTTAATGCACACTGTGTACAGTTGCACTATCTTCAGTGAGGCTGCATCTGCTTCCTGGAATTTCATCTAAAAGGTGGAATTTCATCTAAAAGCTTCCTATCTAAAAGCAAGAAAAATGCTTTTTTCTTCCTTCTCCCTTCCCCTCCCTTCCCTTCCCTTCCCTTCCCTTCCCTTCCCTTCCCTTCCCTTCAGGCAATGAAGCCTTTCTTCATTGCAACCCATACTCACATGTTACAAGCCAGGGTGTATATGTATCTGGCTCCCTCTGTCTCACCCCCACAACTCAACAACTTTGATTTTAAGTTAAATGCCAAATGGCTCACCTTTTACACAGGAGAACCTAAAATTGCTACAAAACCTCAACTTCCTTAGTAATTGCAATGACAAGCATGAAGTTATCTTTAAGATATGGCTTCAACTGGATATTATTAACATTTTAAAGAGAAGAATAATATACATGAGGGCAAGGAAACACCACACGTAGACAAGTATTCCCAAGAATTTTGAATTCTCCACTTGAACTGGCAGTTTTTAACTACAGTGTAAGACTGCTGGATAAAACCATGTGCGCAACAAAAATCATAGAATCATAGAATGGTTTAGGTTGGAAGGGACCTTAAAAATCATCCAATTCCAAGCTCCCTGTCATCAGCAGGGACATCTTCCACTCGACCAGGGTGCTCAGATCCCCGTTGAGCCTGGCCTTGAACACTTCCAGGCATGGGGCAGGCACAACTTCCCTGGACAATCTGTTCCAGTGCCTCACCACCCTCAAAGTGAAAAAATTCTTCCTAATATCTAATCTAAATCTCCCCTCTTCCAGTTTGAAGCCATTCCCCCTCATCCTATCACTACATGCCCTTGTAAAAAGTGCCTCTCCAGCTTTCTCGTAGGCACTCTTCAGATACTGGAAGGCTGCTCTAAAGTCTCCTCAGAACCTTCTCTTCTCCAGGCTGAACAGCCCCAACTCTCTCAGCCTGTCTTCATCGGAGAGGTGCTCCAGCCCTCTGATCATCTTCATGGCCCTCCTCTGGACCTGCTCCAACAGGTCTATGTCCTTCAGATGTTGGGGGCTCCAGAGCTAGATGGGGTACTCCAGTTGTGGTCTCACAAGAACAGAGTAGAGGGGCAGAATCACCTCTGTTGACCTGCTGGCCACATTTCTTTTGATGCAGCCCAGGATATGGTTGGCTTTCTGGGCTGCAAGCACACATTGCCAGATCATGTTGAGTTTCTCATCGACCAACACCTTCAAGTCCCTCTCCTCAGGGCTGCGCTCAATCCATTCTCCACCCAACCTGTATTTGTGCTTGGGATTGCCCCAACCCAGGTGCAGGACAGGACCTCACAATCAGGTTTGCACAGGCCCACCTTCCTTTTTTTTTTTTTTCTTAAAATTTACAAGAGGCACTCTGATGCTGTAGACTGAATGCCCATTTGCAACTGGTTTTCATTAAACATACTCTTGGGAAAACCTGCCAGCTCAATTTCATCTAAATGAAATTCTGTTCTTGTATTTTGAGACCCCTCCACATTATGCTCTGATCTGAACAAAAACTGTAATATGGAAGTTCACCATGATACCTGTGGGGACCTAAATCCTTATAGGCCCATAATCTAAAATCTTGCTGCAGCTTAATAACTGAAATAGGAGGGACTTACACACAAGACAGTCAGTTGCAGTACAGACAGACAGAGGAATCAAAATGTTCAGGCTCCTTCTTGTTCCCCTGCTTTGCCCAGGAACATGTAGGTGCAACCCTGACAGATGCTGCAAAACCCTATTTGACCAGCCAGGCTGTTACTGTATTGCGTGTGATACCAGTAAGTCACCCACAGCCAGTATGTAACTCTCAAATCTTGGCACCTTGGCCGGGTTTTAAAAATATTTGTCTTCCCCTGAGGTAAGGTCTAGTTCTTGTATCCTTTCCTTGTGCTGGGTAGCAAGGTTTCATTGAAGGAATCTCTCTGGACCTCAATGGGGCCATTCATTTCTGTAGATGTTCATTATTTCTATGGTTGCACAGACTAATCCAGGATCTAAATTTTTAACAGATGCCTTAAAATACACCTATATGCCGTCAATGACATTGTGATCTAAGTGCTTAATTTACTTTTTCAAAGAACATGAATGATGACAAAGATATGACATGATTTTCAGGATAAGAAATTGACGTTTCTCTAGAAGGAACCAACAATGTTAGACTTCAAAATTGAGCTCCTTTAAGCATTAATATGCACATTTCTATCCTAAATCTTCAAAGCATCATGAGTAGTTCTGGATACAAAACTTCTTGTATCAGAAGCACTTGAGAGAGCACTGAGCATGGCGAATCCTTAATAACCAGGTACCTCCAAGATTTCTCAAGACACCCATCAAAAAATGTAGTCAATTTGGATCACAAGTCACTCTACAGAACTTTTATTGTTTTTAAATAGCTGCTGTCATCCTGTACCAAATACGTATAGAAACTCCATACCTGCTATCCCAAACAACTGCCTTTTGGGTGGAAGTATTTGGTAGCAAGCAATACTGTATGCTCTACAAAACCCATAAAGTGTAATAATGGAAGCACTGAATTATTTCTGAACTGTTGTTTTTGATTTATATCAAATGACATATTCCCTTTCTGTCTTCCTAATTACCAGTACTTTTTTTTTTTTTTTTTTTTTGTGAAACAATATCTGGGAGTATTTACTGCATGTCAAATGCCTTATTTATGTCATTCCATATAATTATCAATTTGGGAGATTAGATCATTGCTAGTTCTGGAGATGTTGCTTTGACTTATTTGGAAGGTATAAATCTGTAAAATGTAATGAATTTCAGGAGTACTTTTTCATTAAAAATGTATCACAGGGGTTCAGTGTGTGATTTCTAGAGTCACACTAGGCATTTTTAATTAATTTTTGAACCTGGCAAAGTGCTTTTTCTTCAGTGTGAATAAGTGGTGTGCCAAAGGGAGTTTTGTGATGCTCTGAAATGTGTGTTAGGCTCTCTAGCTTGTGCTTTGACTTATAAAAAGAAAAGAAAAAAGGGGGGGTGGGGGGGAGGGAGGCACAAGTGCAGCCATTTCTCTGTGAGACTCTAATGCACAATATTGCCCATTATGCAAATACTCTTTTCTTACACTGCTGACTTCATGATTCTTAAAATCCTAAGCCATGAATTATGACATGGTCCTCAGTTTCTCCATAGAAGGACATCACACATTCTGTAAGTTAAGAGGACTGAAATCTCATTTTAAAAAGTATAAGTAATGTTGTAATTAAAATCACTGACTCCAGATGCGTGATTGGTAGAGCTGTTTAAGAAACTTCTCATGGAAACAGCCAAATTAATTTTTTTCTATTGAAAAACATCAGTTTTTCCAAGCCATTTTGATGTTTCACCAGGAAAAGCTGTTTTACAATTCCACAGCTGTCACAAGAGGACAGCAAAACTGTCATGAACATTTCAGCCAAGGGAACTGCAGACAGACTAGGATTAAAGAAGGCATGGTGAAGCTCTTCCTTTGTTCTCCTTTCCTTCCAGCAGCAAAAGAAGTTGTGAGGAAGCAGCACTCTCATGCTCTGGACAGCCTGAAAGGTTTGGTGGGTTTCATTTTTCATTAGGAGGGTCTGGGACCCACAGAACTGCATTTTGACTGAATTCTGGAGAAACAGGGTAAAAAGCGCTGAGGGTTTGTTATTGTTATTGTTTTTTGTTGTGTTTTTTTTTTCTTTTCTCCTGTCCAGAACAATTTCTTCTGCACAGAAATGCCATTTTCAGCATTCATCTACTGCTTCATGTTACATGGGACACAGAGCAAGATGCTGGATGAGGATGGGCAGGGAGCAGAGCAGGAGTCCTTGCCTGTATCACTGGCTTGAAATAATCTGCAGGTATTGGGCATCACCTATCAGCCATCCCACCACATCGGGATCCTTGTGCCATCAAGCCAGATGGTGAAGGTATCAAGTTCCCACCTCCCAAAGCTCAGTTCTGGATATAGGGAAGAGGATCCAGCCTCCCTGTTAAACCCTGCACAAGCTCCTAGCAGACCTTTCGATCCATCAGAAAATAGTTCACATACGTTCTCAGTTAAAAGAGGTGGTATATATATCTCTTTGTGCTGTTACTTGCAGCCCCTGGAAGATGTCAAAATCTTGAGGAGGAAGTATTTGCTGATCTTTATCAGCGGTGTAATGAGATGGGTGACTCAGTGTTGCTCTAATTAATGCATGGAAAGACCTTTTCTAAAATACATTTGGTATGTTTCCCCCTGGAGACAGGAGATATCTGCAGCAAGCACATCCTCCCACACCTCTCCTGGGCACTAGAACTTATTAGTGAATCCCCTACTGATGCTCTTTTATTAGGGCAGGTACTGCTGTAGCAACCATGATGGGAAATGCAGGGTAGCCAAGCTCAGGAATTTTGGCTATGTTTTTAAATTTCATCCTATATCATCTAACCATGAATCTTAATGGCATATGCTAAAGGGCTGTCATCCCACCTAGTCTGTAAATAAAATGGTCCTGGGTGGAGGAGGGTAGATAGATCAGCCAAATGTTATAATATAGCCTCTGCCTCTCTGGTATCACCTCTAAAGAGTATATGGTGTCTTTGGGGTATCCTTCCTCCAGGAAGTCGCCATCAGGGAAACTGTAACTTAAATATTTTCACAGGGTCACTTGCACAATCAGGTTCTTAGCTCATTGGAGAAAAAAAAAAAAAAAAAAAAAAAAAAAAGCCCAACCACCCGACCACCCTGCAAACAGAGAGAGAGAGGGAATAAAAACCCAGCACTGCCCTGGCAAAGCATTTTAAAGCATTTATGCACTAGAGGTTAACCTTGTGCCAATTTTTTCTCACTGGAAGGATTGATAGGGTTCATTTGTTTTCATGAATTGATAGAACTTCACAACTCTGACATCTTTCAATACCTTTGGCCAGCAAGTTCAGAGGTTATCAGTGTGGAACACACGGACACACACACAGAGCATAGTCAGACGAATCCAATTGCATTGGTGAAAGTAGGCTTTAAATAAAGACAGAGGCAGGCAAAAAAGTATTTATCTGGAAATTAGGACTGAAAAAGAGAACTGGTGTTACTCAGGGAGTGAGAGATAATTTCTATTGTCTTCCCATCACCCCCTGAAGTTTGCACAGTTGTTGCTGGGATCCTTTGGCAAGGGCCACTAGCATGGGGCAGAGTGAAGAAATCTGATCTGGGCAAGAGGGAGGCCAGCAAGACCACCCAGCAGGAAGAGAAGGGCTCTCATCCCTGTGAGGAGAAGACAACAATGTGATGTCTCTATTAGCATCGGTGTTTGCAACACCCTAGTCTGCAATGACCCAGGAGACCACAAAGTCTCCATTTATGGCTTTTACTGGCAATGAATTATAAATGATTCTGCCTTCCCTAGGTCTTCCTTTCCTCCTCTGTAGTAATTTTTGGATTCTTTGTTGGATTAATTTACCCCTGGCCATCTCAGTCTGGGTTTTACAGCCTGTTTTCATATGTAGCTCTGTTGGGTTTGTGTGGTAAGGTTTTAGTAGTGGGAGGGCTACAAGGGTGGCCCCTGTGAGAAGATGCCAGAAGTTTCCCTTGTGGCCGATAGAGCCAGTGCCAGCCAGCTCCAAGATGGACACAGCGCCAGCCAAGGCCGAGCTCATCAGCAACAGTAGTAGTGCCTACGGAATAACATATTTAAGAAAGGAAAAAAAAACTGAGCATGGCAGCTGAAAAGAGGAGTGAGAATATGTGAAAGAAACAACTCTGCAGGCACCAAGGTCAATGAAGAAGAAGGGGGAGGAGGTGCTCCAGGCACCAGAACAGAGATTCCCCTGCAGCCCGTGGTAAAGACCATGATGAGGAAGGCTGTACCCCTGCAGCCCATGAAGGTTAACGGTGGAGCAGATATCCACCTGCAGCCCATGGAGGACCCCACACCTGAGCACATGGATGCACCTGAAGGAGGCTGTGACCCCATGGGAAGCCCACTCTGGAGCAGGCTCCTAGCAGGAACTGTGACCCTGAGGAGAAAGAGGAGCACACACTGGAGCAGGTTTGCTGGCAGGACTTGTGACCCCGCAGGGGACCCATGCTGGAGCAGTCTGTTCCTGAAGGACTGCACCCTGTAGGAAAGACCTATGCTGGAGAAGTTAATTAAGAACTGCAGCTCTTGGGAATGACCCACACTGGAGAAGTTCGTGAAGGACTGTCTCCTGTGGGAGGTGCCCCACGCTGGAGCAGAGGAAGAATGTGAAAAGTCCTCCCCCTGAGGAGGAAGGAGCAGCAATGTGTGACCAACCACAACCCCCGTTCCCCATCCCCCTGTGTTGGTTGGGGGGAGGAGGCAGAGGAGTCCGGAGTGAAGTTGAGCCCAGGAAGATGGAAGGGGTTGGGGGAAGGTGCTTTTAGATTTTGTTTTCTTTCTCATTATCTTACTCTGATTTGATTGGTAACAAATTAAATTAATTTCCCCAAGCTGAATTTGTTTTGCCCATGACAGTAATTGTTGACTGATCTCTCCCTGTCCTCATCTCAACCCGTGAGGTTTTCATTATATTTTCTCTCCCCTGTACAGCTGAGGAGAGGATTGATAGAGCAGCTTTGGTGGGCACCTGGTATCCAGTCAAGGTCAACCCAACACAGTAGTGTTGGCACCAGTGATTGGCACTATCTCCTGTGTCAGCCATTGTGGTGGGTTGATGTTGGCTGGCTCTCAGGTGTCCACAAAAAAAAATCCCACTCGTCAGCAGGAGAAAATAAGATGAAAAACTCATGGGTCAAGATAAAGGTGGTTTAATGAAAGAAGGCAAGGCTGTGCACAAAAGCAAATAAATAAAAGTAAAAGAAGATTACTTCTCTACTTCCCATCAGCATGCAATTTCCAGCCTCTTCCTGGGAAGTACACCTTAATGTGTGTAGTGGTTGCTTTGGAAGACAAATGCCTTAATAACAAATGCCACCTCGACGCCTTTCCCCCAGATTTTATTGCTGAGCACAGCGTCATATGATATGGGATATCCTTTTGGTCAGCTTGGGTCAGCTGCCCTGGCTGTGTCCCAGCCCAACCTCTTGCCCATGCCCAGCCTACTGGTCTTTGATGAGGGATTTGAAAGAAAGCCTTGATGCTATGTGAGCACTGCTCAGCAGCAGCCAAAACATTGGGGTGTTATCCACACTGTGCTAGCTACAAATACAAAGCACAGCCCTAGGAAAGTTAACTAAAGAAACTTAACTTCACCCCAGCCAGACCCAGTCCAACCACACAAAGAAGACAAGTTGAGTGGGGACTGCAGGTGACATCCCACTGAACTGGCCTGGGGAAATAAATCAACTTTTTCCTCGAACTTAAACCAGCTACCATCTCTATCAAGGCTGTGAGAAACACCAGTTCCCTACTGTGACATTCATGACATGGTTTGGTGTAAACTCTGCCTTGGACTTTGCAAGAGTGTGTGCACAAGACAGCCTCAGACAAACTTTCCTGGCTGCGTGGAAAACATCAGTATCCTAGAGAGAGTCCTCAAAAGTGCTCTTCAGGTTCAGTGTATGAGGTATCACAAAATACGTATATCTGCATGATCTGAAAGATAACAGCTACTGCAGCTGGAGTGAAAACCTGTTTGTCTTGTCTCTCTGGGAGCAGATTCCTGTCTGACTTTCTCCAAGTGTTTCCCCATACCTCTGTGAAAACTTAAGCTGTGCGCTCACCCTGGTTACGATCTCTCTATGGAAAGTGAGTGTTAGGTCTCAGATCTTTCTGGAGACACCAAACCTCTTGGAGTTTTTTTCTCTCCACTTCCTTTGTGACTAATAAGAAGGAACCAGGCACTGGGGGGATGCTGTTCTTCTCAGTGATTTTTAGGTACTGCAGGACTAGATGAGTTGCATCCTGCGCCCCCTTGTCTCTACTAACACACCCATTCAATACAGGGTGCTGAGGATGACTTCTTCAGATGTAGAGCTCTGTATGGTAAAGAACTGTACATTTTCTTAGGACAGGCCTAGTAACATGTGGCCATGTTGGACTAGAGGAAGTGCAGTTACTTCCATCTGATAAATTCTGCCAGACTGCCTGGATCTGCCTATGCCATTCAGGAGTTCCTACACAAAACCACCGGTGTTTCTCCTGCTCCTTAGTCAGATACTTGTGTTCCTTGAGTTATCCCACACTTAGTATTCAGGAAGAAGAGTTGAGCGAACAACTGAGAAGACCTTCTTTAAGTCAACACACAACAAATTTGTGTTTTCTCGCTGACTTAGCAATATCTTCTGTTGTGTCAACAGAGCGCCACCCAGGTCATTTCTATGAGATATTTTTGGTCACTGACAAACACTTTGATTCAGCAAATTTATAGTGGTCTGGTAAAAATCCTCAGCTGGTGTTTATCACACTGATTTACACTACCTGAATACCTGCCCTGCTGTGCCTCCCAAATCAATACAGATTTTTTGTGTGCAGTTCCTTTTTTTTTGTTTTAGGAGCAAAACAACAAAAAATCCCACATCCCACCCTCTAAAATAAAAATGAGCACAAGACATCCAAAATAAGCTCGCAAAAGGGAGACATTGTCTCTTGGAAGAAAATTGAAACTCTTCTGAGTGAGAACATTATAGCCTATGGCATTGTCATGTAGCTGCACTTTTATAATGGACACAATATAATGAGTGCTGTTCATGAAAGCTGGTTATTATATCCTAGCTGGAGGTCATACTTTGGCATATATAGAGCTGGTAATTTGTACACAGTGGGAGTTCTGCTGCTCTTCTGGTTTTCTTAGGTTATGTCTATTTCATAAGTTATCTGCATATTCAAGCTCACATTGGTCCCCAAACTATCCTATCACCCACAATTGAGAGACGAGTATTTGAAGCTCAGTTTCAGTCCAAGCCCGTAAGCTCTACTAATGTCAAAGCTCTTTCCTTGCTCAGTTTCTAGTTGTAGCGTGGCTCTGAGGGGGTTGTTACGGAGCTTGAATACAAGCAGTTCCTCCTCTGGTCTTCCACCGGTCTCAGCCCTTTTAGACTCTTCTGCTCCTGCTCTGTATCATGTTGGACATTAGGTTTTCCTTATGCACAGTTTTCCATAGATTGGAGTTTAAGAAAAAGCTGTCATCAAGTTATTTAGTCTTTTCAGTGAGTGACAGATTTTGGACAGTTTGATGCCAGTGCCAGCAATAGATGCCCAGAACCTGGAGAAGCATGACAGGACAGCAGGAGAGCACCTGGAGTGCAGCACAAAGGAATTCCAGGCAGTAAGTCAGCTTCATTGGGTGCCCAACTTAAATGCCTCTATGCAAATACACATACCATGGGGAATAAACAAGAGGAATTACTCATGCCTGCAGGGCTATGATCTTATTGGTGTCACGGAGATATGGTGGGATGGCTTCTATCACTGGAGTGTTGGATTGGAAGGATACAGGCTCTTTAGGAAGGACAGTCAAGGGAAATGAGGAGTCAATGTCAATGTCCAGCTAGAGTGTATGAAGCTCTGCCTGGGGATGGACGAGGACCTGACTGAGAGCTTATGGGTCAGGATTAAAGGGAAGACAGGGACAAGTGACATTACAGTGAGGGTCTGCTACAGGCCACCTGACCACGAAGACTGAGTGGATGATGCCCTCTATAGACAGGAGCAGCCTCATGTTCACAAGCCTCATGGGGGACTTCAACTACCCCAATATCTACTAGAAGGACAACACAGCAGGGCATAAGCAATCCAGGTGGTTCCTGGAATACATCAATGATAACTTCCTTCTCAAGTGAAAGAGGACCCAATGAGGAGATGTGCCATGCTGGACTTTGTTCTCACCAACAAGGAGGGGCTGGTGGGGAATGTGAAGCTCAAGGGCAGTCTTGGCTGCAGTGACCATGAGATGGTGGAGTTCAAGATCCTTAGGGCAGTGAGGAGGGTGCAAATCAAGCTCACTACCCGGGACTTCAGGAGAGGAGATTTTGCTCAGGGATCTGCTTGGCAGAGTACCATGGGATAAAACCCTGGAGGGAAGAGGAACCCAGGAAATCTGGTTAATATTCAAGGATCATCTCCTTCAAGCTCAGGAGCGATGAATCCCAACAAAGGGGAAGTCAGGCAAAAACACCAGGAGGCCTGCATGGATGAAAAAGTTGCTCTTGGGCAAACTCAAACAGAAGAACAAAGCGTACAGAGGGTGGAAGCAAGGACAGGTAGCCTGGGAGGAATACAGAGAAATTGTCTGAGCAGCCAGGGATCAGGTTAGGAAAGCTAAAGCCCTGATGGAATTAAATCTGGCCAGGGATGTCAAGGGCAACAAGAAAGGCTTCTACAGGTATCTCAGTGATAAAAGGAAGACTGGGGAAAATGTGAGCCCTCTCTCCAGAAGGAAATGGGAGACCTGGTTACCTGGGATATGGAGAAGGCTGAGGTACTCAACGATGTTTTTGCCTCAGTCTTCACTGGCAAGTGCTTTAGCCACACCATCCAAGTCACAGAAGGCAATGGCAGGGATTGGGAGAGTGAAGAACTGCCCACTGCCTACAGAAGATGAGATTCTGCCTACAGAACAGAACATCAGGTTTGACACCATCTAAGGAACATGAAGATGTACAAGTCCATGGGACCTGATGAGATGCATTCGAGGGTCCTGAGGGAACTGGTAGATGAAATTGCTAAGACACTATGGATCATATTTGAGAAGTCATGGCAGTCTGGTGAAGTTCCCACAGACTGGAAATGGGGAAACATACCCCCCATTTTTAAAAAGGAAAAAAATGAAGACCCAGAGAACTACAGGCTGGTCAGTCTCATCTCTGTGCCTGGCAAGATCATGGAGCAGATCCTCACGGAAACTCTGCTGAGGCACATGGAAAATTAGGAAGTGATCGGTGACAGCCAACATAGCTTCACTAAAGGCAAACCATGTCTGACAAATTTGGTGGGCTTCTACGATGATGTTACAGCATTGGTGGTAAGGGAAGAGCAACTGACGTCATCTACCTGGGCTTGTGCACGCCACTTGACACTGTCCCACATGGCATCCTTGTACCTGAATTGGAGACATATGGATTTGATGGATGGACCACCTGGTGGATAAAAATTGGCTGCCTGGTTGTACTCAAAGAGTTATGGTCAATGGCTCAATGTCCAAGTGGAGACCAGTGAGGAGTGGCATTCCTTGGGGGTTGGTACTGGGACCGGCACTGTTTAACATCTTTGTCAGTAACATGGACAGTGGGATCGAGTGCACCCTCAGCAAGCTTGCCAATGACACCAAGCTGTGTGGAGCAGTCAAGATGCTGGAAGGAAAAGATATCATCCAGAGGGACCTGGACAGGCTTGAAAGGTGGGCATGTGTGAATCTCATGAAGTTCAACAAGGCCAAGTGCAATGTCCTGTACATGGGTTGGAGCAACCCCAAGCACATATACAAGCTGGATGGAGAATGGATTGAGAGCAGCCCTGAGGAGAAGGACTGAAGGGTTTTAGTTGATGAGAAGCTCAACATGAGCTGGCAATGCGTGCTTGTGGACCAGAAAGTCAACTGTATCCTGGGCTGCATCAAAAGAAGCACGGCCAGCAGGTCGAGGGAGGTGGTCCTCCCCCTCTACTCTGCTCTGGTGAGACCCCACGTGGAGTACTGCATCCAGCTCTGGAGGCCCCAACATAAGAAGGACCTGTTTGAGAGAGTCCAGAGGAGGGCCACAAATATGATCAGGAGGCTGGTCCACCTCTCCTATGAAGACAGGTTGAGAGAGTTAGGGTTGTTCAGCCTGAAGAAGACATCATATAGCAGCCTAGATGATCTTTAAGGTCCCTTCCAACCCAAGCCATTCTACGATTCTGTGATTCTTTGGTCTATCCTCACAAGGGTATTGACACAGAGGTTTTAGGATGGCTGCAGGAAGGAAATGTTTTTGGCTGGTAGAGTCTTGTATGGTCCCATCCAGGTAATCATCAGGCCCCTCTCAGGGGCAAGGTAAAAACCATTCAATTCTTGTTCCCCCTCTCCTATGCGACTTCTTGGAGGAGATGGAGCCATCCTTTGTGTACCAGTCAAACGAGATGTACATCAGTGCCTTAGCAATGCTTCTCTGACATGCGCCTTGGTCCTGGGAGATGATGCTTTTGAGTTTGTCATGCAATAAGAATTCTAGCTGGTGGAGTGATCATTGAAACAAAACAACTTCTGCTGGCAGGTTTGACTATGCGCATCTCTTTTGTATGTCTTTGGGAGCTCAGTGAAACCCCCAGGGTTTTTGTTTGAAAACTTTACATTGTTATCTGTTCAACTATGAGAGGAGGGAAAACAACAACTATGCCAGAAGTTTTATTGCAGTGTAAAAAATCCAACTAGCAACTGAAAATGGCTAATAAAATAGTGCCCTGTGCCCCAAACTACAAGCAAGAAATGTTACATTGGAACTTAATCTGGTGGATAAAGCAGCCCTTGTCCATACATAAAATTAATTAGGCACAAAATACTCTGTACAGGCAAACAGTCCCCATTATCCCTGAGGTTTTATTCTTTTAAGTAAACAGAAACAGAACCAACACATTAAAAGCATGTTCTTTTTCAGTGAAGCCCATTCTGCAGTATTCTGCTGTCTATCACATAACAGGTACCATAGGTTACTTATTAAAATGACTGATGTGTTATGGATGAGAAGGCATCTTGCACCTGTGTTGTCCCTAATGTCTCCTGATTTGGAGCTTGGAAGGGTAATAGAGACATTTTCTTGCTGTGCCCTTTAGTATGCTGGGTCTGCTCCAGAAGACACTGCTGATTGCTACCCTCAGCAGTTGTCTCAGAGAAGAAGAAGCTGCACATCTCCACGCAGCAGTAGGAATATTAGCACCCAAAGTTGTAGCATCTGTCTTCCTTCATATTATCACCATATGGCAAAGTTAAGAGTGGGTCTCAAGTGTAAATCAGTGAAGGGACCATTAAGGTTTCAATTAATCAAAATTGTGCTACAACTTCCTTTCCTCCTGCGTGCCTGCTTCTTCTTCAAGCATGGTTCATATATCTTCTCCTCCTTTCTCCTTATCAGGGCTACTTCCTTCCCTGCCTAAGCCCTTAGGTTGGTCAAACAATACATGCTGCATCTCTCTGTAGTTGGTGGGCTCGTCATATCACTTTTCATGACATGAATCACATAGACCTCAAAATGAGGGCAAGCACATTTGCAGCTGCCTACTTCCTGAGTATGGTTTCATACTCTGGGGCAAGGTAGGGTATCCATGGATTCCCCTGAAGCAGAGGGGGCAGACATAAATAATTTGCAGTAAAGTTTTTACATGGAAATAATGTTACAGACTACATAAAAATGTAATGGCATCTCTGCATGACAGAATACTCTATACAGTTGTGTTTACAGATATCTCCACCAGCACTACAACAGGCTTAGCTACTCAGGGCTTGTTCTCAGCGATTTTCTTTGCTAATAAGAAGGCCCACCAAATCCACGGGAGCAGGATCCTTGGCAGTGCTTTCATTGTTCATTTTTCACACAATGTTTTTGTCATCTTCTTCTGGGAGGAAAGCTATGGGCAGGCAAGTGTCATCCAAAGCCTGCATATAGTTTGAACATTGCATTGCTGATACCAAATATGTACATCACTTAAAAGTTAGCAGCTATTTCTGACATAATCTTGATGCTAGCATATCTTAGGAAAATTTTCAAAGTACATGGAAAGAAACACAGTAATTAGGAGATGGGCCGTTCACAGGAGCCAAGAAGTCATGGAGCACAGATGAGTTCAATTTGCCTTCAACCTGTCAAGCCGCATTTGTGCTGTTACTTTTTGGCTCCTGTGGCACCAGAAGAGCAAGGGACAAGGTAAAGATACATTGAAGAGCAAAAATGTCTCCACTCTGGAGAGCGGGCATGGAGGACAGCATGGCCAGGATGACACTTTGCACAAATGTGGCTCCTGAGAGCTGTTCTAGTGCCCCAACTGTTTCCAGGGTGCCCTAGAAAAACCTGAACTAGAGAGGAAATAAGAGTCAATAAATGCAGCTTTGAAGTAACCAAGTACTAATGTCTATGTACGTCCAGTAAATCGCCAGTGCGCAGAGAAATAACATTCCCAGACTTTTTTTCTTTTTCTTTTTTTCTTTTTCCCTCTAAGGAGGTTGTTATTTAGAGAGAGTGCAAATAAGCAGTCAGATTTTCCTTGAGATTTTTATGTGCCAACCCCCCTCCACCCCACAAAAAAACCCAAACCCGCACACAATAGAGACAATTATCAAAGTAAACACTGCATTGCCCTGTGGAAATAAACTCCACATCCCACTCCTCTGCAAGGCCAGACACAGGGACAGATTAAGCACAAAGGGCTTTGTATTTCTGTGTGGTACGGGTGCTGCCTCCTAAAATAGCTTGAAGCCCTTGCAAGACTGGATTCCCATCAGACAGTGACAGGAGCAGCAGGTCTCAGCTGTGCTGCGTGCAGCACGCCCGGTGGCATGGGGCAGAGGCAGATGGAAATCTTCACAGCCTCTTTTTTATTTGCTTGTCTTCTTTTCTGATTGTGTAGATAAATATTTAGGGACTGTGTTCAAAGGACAGTGCGCAGACCCCAAAGCAGCTGAGTGGAGCGCTGCCCCAGGGAAGGATGAAGGAGGCAGTAATGTGGCCAACCTGGTAAGGTGTCAGGGTGTCAGGATGGATATTGTGTCAAGACATGTATACCACACTGGGCATCTACCTCCAGGAGGGCTCAGCCACCGTGTTAATAATACTCTGGAGCTGCACTTTTCTGTCACAGTTCAATCATTTGACCATGATTACCAACATCTTAATGAATAGACTGAAGCACAAAGAAGCTGCTCTGCTGACAGACAGGTCGGTGGTCGGGCAGAGGGCCCCTTTTAGAACCAAATCTGGTGTTTGTGGGAAAAGAATTTTTTTCATCCTTAATGTGATGGAATGGCTGAATTGAAAAGGCTTTTTCCAGGTAAAACTTATTTCCATTCCAAAGCAACAAGCAATGTAACATTTGAGGTTAAAAAGGAGAATTCAGTTGATTTTGAATGTCTTGTTTCAAAAAAACGGAAACAATTTGCTGAGACTTTGACATCACATTTCTTTCAATTTATATTATAATTTTTAAAAGAAAAGGGAGGACTGCATGCCTATGAGATTCTATTTTTTTTCCACCTGCCTCATTCCATCTAATAAAAGACATTACTTCTCCCTACAAATCATGCTTTATTATAAAATGAAATAAGTTTCAAAACAAAAAGAGGCATTTCAACCCTCGTATGTTTTGTTCTGCGAAGATCAAACTGCCCAATTGTGTATTTTTTTACTTGAAACATATTTATTTTCTACCTTTTTGTGTAACAGAACATTATCAAAATATTTCCTTTCATTTTCTAGCTCAGCAATAAGGCATCTTCCAGCACAAAAGTATTCTCAACTCACCTCTTCTTAAAGCCCCATCAATTATTATAATTGCCCCAGTGCTTCCTAAGGACATTTAATCAGTGGTAAAATGGAGGGAGGCTGAGCAATATAATTTAGTAGTTATCCAGATTTCCAGAGTCCTTTACTAAATGTTCTAAAGGATCTGTTTCTAGAAAATTAAAAAAAAAACAAACCACCCAACAAAACACCTCGCTAAAGCAAAGGAGTAAGCAAGCCTGTAGATATTGATGAGACAAGTGTAGTAGGTGTTTGTAGAACATCTCACATACCAAAGCACCTACAGGCAGTAGACCCAGGACCTCCATGTTAGTGCATTCCCAAATACCTGGAGTAGGAGTGGAAGAATTTAGGAAGCTGCTCTCTCTCTCTCATTAGCGGTTTGGGTCAGGATTTCAGTTACTGCTTCTGCAGCTTATCCAGATCAGCACTTTCCAGTGACTGAGGCAGTAGGTGGCAAATTGGCACCGATGCCCTGTATCTTGTGATTTCAGAAGAGCCTTGCCGTGGATTTCATGAGGTTCCCATGCTGTGCTCCTCTTTCTGTCATTGTCAGTGATGCTAATGGAGAATAATCTCTATTTGTTACTGTTGAAAACTGATTCAGGGCTAAACCAACACAGGAAAAAATAAATTCCATGTCTATCAAGAGCTCGTTATTGCAAAAATAAGATATTAATAGTTTGTTTCCGCTAGAAAAAGCAGAAAGGAAATGTCAATAATGTTTACCAGTATGAATACTCTTAGAATTACTGCACATTTAATTACTGCTTTGAATTTAAAAGCCTCTTTTCTCTCTCTCTCAGCAAACACAGTTTATTCAACCAGGAACAGAGCTCCTCTCTCATCAGAAACAACGCAAAAGTTCTCAGATCTGCCCTCATGGGAAGAAATCTCAAATATTTGTGAGGTAAGAAATCATTCTGGGGTGATGTTTTAACTGCGTTTTGGGCTGCTGGACTCTGCTTCCTGACTGGCTGTTTCAACTTTCCCTTCCTTGCTAGCAAGCCCTGCTCCTGTGTCATCTACTTTATCTTGACCATTTGCCACTGCTTCTTCCACCCTCTGCAGCCCGGTAAGGACAACCCTGCTCCCAGGAGTGACTGTAGCGGTGGTGAGGAGGCTTGGGCATGGGCATTGCTCCCATCATGGGCCAAAGGCTTTCTGAGCACTGGGTTAAAGTACAGTGACAGGAATGGGCAGCTCAGCAGCCTGTCATTTTAATTGGTATGAAAGAAAAGTCAGGCTGTAACCCAGCACGCAGCACAGCTGCCAACGTACGGCCTGAGGTTAATGACAACAGAATCACAGAATGGTTAGGGGTGGAAGGGACCTCTGGAGATCAGCTAGTCCAACCCCCCTGCCAGAGCAGGGTCACCTACAGCAGGTTGCACAGGACAGCGTCCAGGCGGGTTTTGAATGTCTCCAGAGTGGGAGACTCCACCACCTCTCTGGGCAGCCTGTTCCAGTGCTCCACTACCCTCAAAGTAAAGAAGTTCCTTCTCATGTTAAGATGGAACTTCCTATGTTCAAGTTTAGGCCCATTACCCCTCGTCCTATCACTGGGCGCCACTGAAAAAAGACTGCTCCCATCCCCCTGGCATCCTCCCATTAAGTATTTGTATGTATTAATAAGATCCCCCCTCAATCTTCTTTTCTCTAGACTAAAGAGCCCAAGTCCCTCAGCCTTTCCTCATAAGAAAGGTGCTCCAGTCCCCTAATCATCTTTGTTGCCCTTTGCTGGACCCTCTCCAGCAGTTCCCTGTCCTTCTTGAACTGGGGAGCCCAGAACTGGACGCAGTACTCCAGATGCGGCCTCACTAGGGCAGAGTAGAGGGGGAGGAGGACCTCCCTCGACCTGCTGGCCACACTCTTCTTGATGCACCCCAGGATGCCATTCGCCTTCTTGGCCGCCAGGGCACATTGCTGGCTCATGGGCATCCTGTTGTCCACCAGGACTCCCAGGTCCCTCTCCACAGAGCTGCTCTCCAGGAGGTCAGCCCCCAACCTGCACTGGTGCATGGGGTTATTCCTCCCCAGATGCAGCACCCTACACTTGCTCTTGTTGAATTTCATCAGGTTTCTCTCTGCCCAACTCTCCAGCCTGTCCAGGTCTCGCTGTATGGCGGCACAGCCTTCTGGCGTGTCAGCCACTCCTCCCAGTTTTGTGTCTTCAGCAAACTTGCTGATGGTACACTATCCCTTCATCCAGATCATCAATGAATATGTTGAACAAGACTGGGCCCAGTACTGACCCCTGAGGGACACCACTTGTTACTAACCTCCAACTAGACTCTGCACCACTAACCACAACCCTCTGAGCTCTATCTGTAAGCCAGTTCTCAACATTGACAGTCTTCTCCACTGAGACTCGTTGAACGGCAGCCGCAGAGTCACTCCTGCACCTCTTTCTTGGCGACTCCTTTCCCATTCAGCTTCTCCACATTCTCTCGCTTTGACTTTGGACACATAACACTGGAAAAGACATTGATTTTCCTCTGGAAGAGGATACTGCTTGTAGTACCTGCTGGGTTTGTGTGAGCTGGTGGGACCAACAAGAAAGGGGCCTGCATTGCAGCTTACACTCCACAAAGGCCCCAGAAAATGCCATACTTAGTTGAATATGCCTGTCTATATATATACCTTGGGCTTAAACATGGGAGGTGAAGCTGTGGGAAAACCCAGGGGAGCACTGTGGAGATACACTTTTGTACCTTAATATGGGCCTGTAGAGGGTGAGGTAGCAATTTGCTAATTAAATGGTGCCAAGGCCAACTCTGAAATCACACCAAAAGGATCTTACAGCATGTCTGTAGCCATAGGCCGAAAATGATCATGTTATTAGTGAAGATAATTAGCACGACACAAGCTTGTCATTGCTTCTCTTAAGTTTTGCTTCTTTTCTGTAGCACAAGGTAGAGGCTACATTTTCCAGCCCATAGTCTCCAGAAGATTTCCATCTAGTTCTGCATGACTTCTTCAGGATTTTGAGTCATTAAGTCGTTCATTTTTTCTCTTAGTTTCATTAAACAATATGACACAAACTGCACAGAAAACTGCTTCATTTGCTAACCATTAATTCTTTCAAGCATTAAAATAGCACCCGATCAGCTTCTTTTGCAACACAGTTAGCTTGCCTTGTTAATGTTTTAACATAAAATTTGTTCTAGATCGTACGTAGAAAAATATACATGCATATAGTTCTTTCTCCCACCAATCCTATGACAGCCCAAAAGAGGAATATCGGCAATATCTATAAATCATGAAAGGCCAACAGAAAGTGAACAGGAACCAGTTTGTTCAGGTGTTTGTTGATGTTTTTTAAGCAAAAATTGGATTACATCAAATAACACCATGGAGAGGCAGAGTAAAAACACGTTAAAAAGTAACTACTACTTCTCACAGCATATATCTACGCTGAAGAGCTGAGGAGCTCCATTTCGTAGCTGAATTTTATAACTGACACAGCCCAGGCAACTACATGTTTGCACTCAAAAGAATCTGAGCTGTTATTGACATTATATTTGCACTGAATGCAAGTTTCACATGCTTTTTTCTTTTTCTGCCCAAATGAGACAAGGTAAAATTCCTCCCCCTCAAGGGAATTTTCACATTTTCTCTTGATCCAAATACTGTCTCCTCTTTGTTTTTTTACAAGTCTGGACTGTGTCCCCTGAGACACTAGTTTTCCAGAACTCCCAGAAAGTCAGTAACATATCTGGCAAACTTTTGCCCAATTATCAGAAAGTAAAACCGAAACTCCTTTTACCTGCTGCCTCAGAAGAATCTCAGAAGATTATTTTCATCTAGTATCTTCCCCTTCAAAAGTTCCATTTCCACTCAAAATATTCTTAGAGCTTTCATGTTTGCATTTAGACAGGAAAATTAATCCACCTATGGGGTTATGTAGCACATGAGAAGGTTCAGACTTCACCATATAATATATGAATATTTTTTGCACAGAGTGGAGAGGCACTCCAATTTGATCTGTTTCCTGGCTGAATTACATAAAAACTCAAACCCCATTGGAAATGGGGAGAAAGTTCAAGCAGGGTTGTGAGGTGCACTTAAGTGCATTTTATAGTAAGTAACACAAGACAATCCCCAGGCCTCAGATTAGGACTCTCTAGCTCCTTCTTCATGGCAAACTACCAAAAGCAATATAATACCGTCCATACTATATAAGTCTTGCAAAAGAAAATAAGCTGGAACCTGATGTGAAGATACCTTACTTGGATTGTCCACTAACTGTTGGTCTTGTTATACCACTGTTAACAGAGTCTGCAAGCACAGAGGGAAAAGGGGCGGGCTCAGAGCATGAGGATACATCAGGCACACAGGAATACTCTGTGCTTTGAAAATCAAGGTGTTATGGGTTTACTAAACTGGCTCTGAGACCTTTCTAGCAGTTAACAGAGCCCATCAATAAATATGGTCCTGACTCCACTTTAATGACGGCACTTAAAATATTTTGCAGATGCAGTATGGCTGCAGTACATCATGGGTCAGTAATTTTTAGGATATTTTGGGAAAGTTTATAATTCTAATATCATCCCATCTGTGTGTGTGTGTGTGTGCATGTGTGTGAAGCTGTGTGGTTAGATGAACATGCTGGGGCTTATCCCAGACTTTAGAAGTCCTTTTGCTTCTGTGATCCCTGTCTACCTTGAGCTGATAGGATTTCTTGAGGACCCAGTAGACACAATATGTGGCTGCCACAATTCCTAACATCTTGGCAGAAATGCACATCCCTGTTGTCATCCTAGCCACAGCTGAGTGTCTGTGGGGAGAGCGTGTGAGTAAATCCTTGTCGTGGGAGACATGGTCTGCTGGGCTCCATGAATCCTATACAACCTCTATGTAACCAGTAGGTGGTTAAAAAAGCCTGTTGATTCGCTAGATGGAGAAAATGGTGATGGGACACTTTATGCAATGAAAGTGCCTGACAGAAGATGGCTCACGTTTAATAGAAAGAGTCATACAAAACAACTGACTCTGCACAAGCCAGGTTAAAAATATCCATGTGCCGATGTCAGCTTCCTTTTATTTTTTCCTTAGAATAGCAGTAATGACCTTGGCACAAAACACTGCCTAGAGACAAATGACCAGCTGGGATTAATGGTCCTTGACTTAATTTCTGCCCATCAGCGCCTCCCA
>NW_009646493.1:115286-117899 GCF_000708025.1 Charadrius vociferus
TATTGATTCATTCATTGATTGTGTCCAGGGTCTGAAGTTAGAAGCTGAAGTACTGAAGGCACCCTGGAGACTCTTCTAATAAGATGAGTTTGCTTAATTCATAAACTCTTTGAGGTGCTTTAGAAAGAAGCATCATAAAAAGAGGTAGAAAAGGCAAAGAGCACTTATAGGACAATGAGACCTAGGCTCCTTTGGCTATTAGAGTTGATGGCATGTATCAAATTACTTAGAATAGTCCTGGTATTTAAAGCAGGAGGATAGAGGAATCTGACACGTATTATATGCACCACTTCCCAAGGGACAGTAGGATTCCAAGCAAGAAAGCCCATCAGATAACCAATGCCTAGGGCAGAGAAGGCATTTACAGGTTAATGTCTGACCTCTCTTATTGGAGACATCACGGTTTTCTTTGCCTTCAGAAACACATTGATACTCTTTTTCTGTAGATTACCTTGACATGTTTAGTTGCTTTTGCCCTTGCACTTGTTGCTGTCTGACCTAGTCTGTTCTGCAAGGAGCTGCATCTGAATAATTAACATGGCACCCTTCAGGAAATCAGATTGATTGTTTTTAATACCTGCTTTATGACAGGATTTGCAAATTGCAGAAGAGAGGAAAAACGGTTTAAAAGACGATATGGTTTAATAACCTACCACCTCCATATTTTCTCTTCAAGTTGCCCTCCTGGGATTCAATCCAAAGGGTAAATTAAAGTGAGCAGCAGCATCTTTGGGTGAGTTCTTTCATGTCTTTTGGTGTTCCAGTGGCAGGAGTGTACATGAAAGAGAAAAGTTGTGGTTGAAGGTGTTCCCAAATATTCATTGCTGAGGTGCTTCCAAAGTGCTGATGGCTGCCAAGCATTCCATGGTGATGCAAACACTATTGGACAAGTTGTCCGGTGTCTGAGGAATGTGGGTAGATTGCTCATAACAAAAAAGAAATAGGGTAATGTTGACTGAGGAATTGCTTCTGTGTTCCTGATTTGCAAAGCATTTGAAAGAACCCAGTTATTATAAATAAGCCCCCATTTTATTCACTGCTTGGCCAACAGGAGGAAGTTTTGAGGTCATTTGAGGTCATAAAGGGCAGAGAGTTCTAGTTCTTGTCTATGTCTACCCACTCATTTATTGAGGACTTTGTGACCCCGTTTAAATCTTATAATTGTTTTCTATTTCACATACCTTACCTTTAAAGCATGGTTACAGTTTTCTTCGTCCATAGGACACTTGCATATTTTAATGGTGTACAGTGTGCTGAGGTCTTTGCATAGGAAAGGTCTCCTACTGTGTTAGTGTGAATGAGCAATAAAGGAGCTTGGTGAGATTAATAGTCTCCAAGCTATAAAACTGTGAACTATTTCTTCAGAAACAATCAAATTCACATAATCCTTTTCTTATAAAAATACCTTCTTGTGTGGGAACACAAAGAATGGGCTTGAGAAAGTTGTGATCTCTATGAATCTGAGGTCAGTTCTTTAGAACATTTTTTTTTTTTTTTGAAACCATGGTTCTACAATAAAAACTGTGATGCCTTAGTGATACTGTGGGTACCCAAATAAATACATCCATCAGAGTTCATTAGGGTCATCCTCAGTCAATGGGGAGAAATTGGAATTTTCAGAATGTGATTTAGTGAATCTTTTTTATGCATCTTCCTTAAGATGACGTAGCACCTAAGATACACTGCTCTATTTTCTTTTAACTCTAATGGGAGCTTGGGACGTCCAGATCCCTAGTGTTACTTTAAACATCTTCACTTAGGTAGATGAATCTCATATCTAATGTATGGCAAATGTCACCAAGACATCCACAGTCTAATGATTAGGAAATGAATCAATATAACAGGGGTGCAAAAGAGAGACTGGGTCCTGGTTGTCTTCTAGTGCAGAGCGCTATCATTTTGGTTTCTTATCCCTCCACTTTTTGGTAGACCAATGAGTGTCCAACTAGCCTGCTGGTTTGAACCTAGGTTTTCAGTCCCATGGATGAGTTTTGTAATCAGTGAGCTACTGGATAAAGGAAGATGAACTTCATATTTTCCTGTATTTTAAGAAAAAGAGTGGGTGCAAAAGTTTATTGGCAATGTTGGTCCCTGAGAGTCCCTCCCTGAGGCCCCAAGTTAAACACCTTGATTTGGAGAGCCGTGATACATATGATCACGTCCTCCTGGATAACTTAAGCATCCTTCCAGCTAGATTTTGTGGATCTCACTCTAAGTTGTTTGACTTTTCCTGATCTACAGTGACAGCCTAGATGTCCAATGGAGACATATGAATTCAATGAGGTGTCAGACACTTAAAAATTAAGTGCCATCATGGCAAGCTATGCAAAATCTACAGCTTCTGTGTTTTTAGCCTTGCCTGGTTATCTCTGGATATAAAAACAAGGACTTGCTATCTCCTTGCAGTGAACACTTTATCTCTGCATATTTGGTTAACCTCTTTTCTCCAGTGGCATGGGATAGAATCCATTTGGGGAAATACCAAAAAGGCAGGAGTTGACAGTAATGCTGTAGTCTTTCTGTTAACATATGGAGACATCCATGCACAAATATTGTGGAATGTAATCTATGCTTTGTGACCACCTACTTTCTTCTCTTCAACTGAACCTGCTG
>NW_009646493.1:117923-153676 GCF_000708025.1 Charadrius vociferus
TGAACTTTGCGTGGCTGTTTTCCTTGCTTCTGGAATACTGCCTCTGATTAACAGTAATGTAATTTGGCCATGCTCTGGAATCTCCATGGGACTCTACTCTCTCCTTTCAGACATTCAGATAGTTTGCTTTTCTCAGTACTGCTTTCGTCCCATTTTTGTTTTTTAAAGCTGCTGGAAGGATTTTATAGTCTGCACAGTCTTGTGCATCAGTGACAAAGGCAAGCGAGTGTTCCTGCTAGTGCCATCCTGAGCAGTGAGCTGCCACATCTTACACTCATTTCCTGTGTCTGTAAATCTATAAAGCTGTGAGATTCCAAAAGTAAACAAATGTAATCTTTTTTGAAAGACGTAATACATTGGCAGGTAAATCTTAACGATAATTGCCTCTAATTAGCACTCCCACTAGATGACAAATCTTTTAGTAACAGCAGTTTCACTTGAAAATGTGCACATTCTTGTTTTGCCTTTGAAATCATCAAAGAAAAATCATATATATTAGTTTTACTCTATTGCCATAATTTTTCATTAAAAGCAGGCGGAAGAAATGAGGGGTGAAAGGCAGAAAAGGAGAAATGGCTTTGAGGAAAGGAGGTCAACTTTGAAAGGAGGATTGTACTCCATTCTGCAGCCAGTGTCCTATTTCTAACAGGTACTCTCTCACCCTCTTCCACTCACATGCAAAGCTTCTTTCTGAGCATTATGGAGAAGTTTAATTGTGAATAGGTACCGAGAGACACTGGGTTCACTGAGCCAGGATTTCCCTGACTGAGGATTGAAAACACCAAGTGGCGACGCTCCATGACTAGCAACATTTTGAATGAGTGAGAAGTGGGATGTAATGCAAGGGCTATTTCAAACTGGGGTACCGTCACTAAAATACATAAAAGATATGTTTTCCTTCTTTTCTTTTTATTGCATGGAAGCTAGAATGGTTTTAAAATTAATTTCTATGACAGTCAGTTTCCATCTGAGGTAATTCTTCACAGGTGTCAATGGGGACTGAGCAGAGCTGCTGTTCTAGATGCCTATATCACAGACAGTTGACTCAACTTACATTTTTGAGGTTTTCTTCAAAAAATACAGTAGCTAGAAACTTTTCTTAAAACAGTCAATGAAATTCAGAAGAATTAAAAACATTTGAGAGAAAGGGGGAACAATATCTTTTTTCGGGGGGAACAATTTCCCTTTTATGGGCCTAGGAAGGGGAGCTATTCTCTTATGCTAAAGCATGAGGAATGACAAGCAAAACAAGAAGAAACAGTGAAAGAAATGACCAAGAGGAATGGATAAAAAGTCAACTTTTCCTCCAACCCTCTGCTCCAGATTTCCAAAACATTAAGTACATATCTCCTGTTGACTTACATGGGCACTGAGTACTTCCGAACTGAGAAAGTATCCAGATCTGTCTAAGTCTTTTTATCCTGACCACAATCTAGCCTTTGTTTTGGCACTGTGGAATGAAATAATTGACTGTAGAGGATTATGCATTCCAGTTTATACCATGGCCAAACTCTGACATGTAAAACCCTCAACAGTAAGGGCTATTGTTTAATTACAGAACACAAGAGCGTGAGGGCCCCAGAGAAGAAAAACAGAGTCCTTGTTTCAAGACAAGAGAGGAATAGGTTCATCCCAATTAGAAGGTACCCTTAGGTCAATTTATAGCCTTCCAGGGCACTCCACCCACAAATATGTCATTATTTATCTTGAGCACTCCTACTGTTACATGTCTGGTAAAAAGTTATCCATACAAAGGTTGATTGCCAACTCGTTCCAGATATGTCAGGCTTCCTGTTTGACATGATCCAACACTCAGGCACCACACAGACTTTGCAGTAATCACAGAGAAGGAGCTTGCCTAACGCTCAGGTTTATCCATCTTTTTTTTTGGTCTTTTTGCTGTTCCAAGCTACTGCTCTGGTAAATGAAAAGGGACAAGTATCTCCAGATGGCAACTGAGATCTTCAGACTGCTGACCCGTCTTTAGGAAATGCTGCCCTATTTCCATTGTCTAGAGAAGGAACGCAGGGTAGCTTCATGCCCAATTTAGATTCCTTTGTTAAACACATTTTTTCAGTCCAGGCGAATACGAGGCTATCCATGGTTGCTATTCTATGATAGTCAACAAACTTAAAAGCAACCAGAAGCCTCAGATGATGCATTCTGTGCATCCTAAAGTGGTATCAGGCCATTTGATGCATCAAAATAATGTTTTATATCAATTTCTATTCTTTCTCTCTCTAAATCCAGCTGGTGGGAGAGGGAAAGCCCATTCGAGCACTTTACATTCTAAACATTTAGATTCTGCTGCTCACTGGGCTCATACATTTTTATTATGTTGAGAAAGTCAGCAAAATAATTACAAGATTTTGAAATTTGTTTTTTTGATAAATTTTAGGTGTATTTTTATGAAATTATCTTTACTGCCAGTGACTCCTGACCACTATTTTAAGGGTTTATCAGAAGTTTTCCCAGGTTCCTCCTGAATCATTAAAAATGTAAATTTGTCATTTTTACAATTTTTTCTTGTTATTCATGTATTTCACTCATTGTGATTGTCCAAACTGGGATTAGACAATGTCTTAAAAAAAATACAACCCCCTTCCCAATCTAATTATCAGAATCCTATTAACTGCATCTATTAAACCTAAGGTGGAGCACAAGCTGAGCATACCATAACATGCAGCCTCACCCCATGAAGTTGGTATCCACAGGGACCACACACAATAAAAAATACATTACCATGCTGTCCACATGTCACCATTGCTAATGTCTGTAAGGTAAAGTTAACGATGTGGTTCTTCTTCATTTTCCGTCTCAGCTTTGTTTTCTGGTTGTCCTTATTTTTGCTAGTCCAAGTCTCTATGTTTCTAATTCTCCATATGTGAACAGTTGTTTTTCTCTGTGTCATGGTTTAACCCCAGTCAGCAACTAGGACCACACAAGCACTTGCTTGCTCCCTCCCAGTAGGGTAGGAAGAAGGGAGAGAAAAGGGGAGGTGGACCCTCCCCCCCAAAAAAAAAACTTTGTGGGTTGAGATAAAGACAGTTTAATAGGACATAACAGAAGAGGAAAAAAAATGGTAAAAAGATTTAAAAAATAAAGTGATACAACATGAGTCGTTCTCACCACCCAATGATCGATTGCCCAGCCAGTTCTGAGCAGTTATCATGGATTCCTGTACCTCGTCCAACCCCCATTTATATACTGAGCATGACGTCCATGATATGGAATACTCCTCTGGCCAGCTTGTCCTGTCTATGCTCCCTCTCAACTTCTATGGCAAGCTAAAAAAATTCCTTGACTAATGTAAACATCACTTAGCCACAACTGAAACAATGTTATCAGCATTTTTCTCATACTAAATCCCAAACACAGTAGCTACTAGAAAGAAAATTAACTTTATTCCAGCTGAAACCAGGACACTGTGAAATAGATTTCTTCTGTGTAAATATTTGAAATAGGAGCCTTTCCCATCATACTTTTATATCAGGTTTTTAACTTAAATATCAAGTGACAGATCTCAGTACATTCATAATTTCGTAGTGGCTTTTTTTTTTTTTTTTTTCCAAATGACAGCAAAGCAGTAGCTTAGAGGACCTGTTCTTTCTGCCTAATGACAGGTCATGGTTTTTGCTTCTTGCTACTGCATTTTTTAAATTACTTTTCTGGTTCTTTTAATCTCAAAAATATCTTCTGTCTCCTCCCTCTGTTTCCCTCTTTTTTTTTTTCTTTATTTTATTTTTTCCTTTGCCTATTTTATTCTTTCAGTATCTTTGCTTTCTATGTCTTTTCAGCTACTATGGCTTTGTTCACTTTCTTTTTTTTCATTGTCTCTGTGTTTCACTGTTGTTGCTGGAGTTGAATCAAAGAATATTCTGTCAGAGTTTTGAACTCTTTCATTTTCTCCTAGAAAATATATGACTTAAAGTCAGTGGAACTTACTAAAAAAGAAAACAATGTAAAGTTTTATGGCTAAGTGAAGTAATGATATTTCAGCATTTACATTCAACTCGAGGTAGTCTTGCTAGCTTCAGACAGCTTATTCCAAAGTTTAATTTGATTTTATGATTTTTTCCTGGCATACTTAATGTTGTCTGAAAGGAGGCAAGTTTTTTTTTTGTTTTTTTTGGGAAAATGAAATCAGAAGACGTTGCCAATATTTCAAAATACCTTAAAGAGTGACAGGATTAGGAGAGCATTAATCCTCCCAGCTTGGAGTGAGCCTTTATTTCTCTTTATGTGCTATATACAAGTTTTGCTTTTCCTAGTGTTTTGCTCAGAATAGATAACTTCAGACTCCTGATAAATATTGCTGCCTCCTGAAACCTCTAGGTATTTTCTCATTCTCACTTGCATTTTAGAGGGCTCTGTCTTAGTTTACCTCTGAAATCCTGACACAACTGCATTGTCTGATCCAGCTGCAGCTCAGCTGAGTTTTCCTGTGGGCTGACAGAGAATCAGATTGCTGTTCATGAACAGATGTGTCAAGCTGTTCAAAGACAGCATCTCTGGCAATGTAAATTCCTCTTTAGGCACTGAGTGTAGCGCTCGTTACCATAGTACCTGCGCCTCCAAAACATTAATAAAGTAGACACTGCTCCGAGACAGAAAACTACCGCCACTTGAGCTTTCATGATGCAGGAAATGGGGCCACGTAAAGCTGGAATCAGTGGAAGCCTGAAAATAGCAGCCTGAGGTTTTTCCCAGATTAAAGACTGAGGGAAGTCACCAGCACAGCTCTGTTAAGTTCCTGCTCTGAAATTTGCCCTGGAGGAAATTTCCACTATTTACTGGTTAAGTGTAAAGCCTAAAGAGGCAGCGTAAATATACCAGTGTCATGCTGGTATCCTGAACACAGGAGGAGTCAGCAGAGAGAAAGAGCTTTCTTTTTTTCAGAAACTGAAGCCTACAGAATCACAGAATGGTAGGGGTTGGAAGGGACCTTTGGAGATCATCTAGTCCAACTCACCTGCCAAAGCAGGTTCACCTAGGAATGGACGCAGGCAGGTTTTGAATATCTCCAGAGGAGATTCCACAACACCTCTGGGCAGCCTGTGCCAGTGCTCTGTCACCCACAAATCAAAGAAGTTTTCCCTCATGTTCAGACAGGATTTCCTGTGTTTCAGTTTGTGTCCATTGCCCCTTGTCCTGTCACTGGGCACAACTGAAAAGAGTCTGGCCCCATCCGCTTGACACCTGCCCTTTAGATATTTATAAGCATTGATGAGATCCCCTCTCGTTCTTCTCCAGGCTAAACAGCCACAGGTGTCTCAGCTTTTCCTTATAAGAAAGGTGTTCCATTCCCCTGATCATCTTTGTAGCCCTCCACTGGACTCTCTCCAGCAGTTCCCTGTCCTTCTTGAACTGGGGAGCCCGGAACTGAGCACAGTACTCCAGATGTGGCCTCAGCAGGACAGAGTAGAGGGGAAGGATGACCTCCCTTCACCTGCTGGCCATGCTGTTTTCAATGCACCCCAAGAGACCATTGACCTTGGCCACAAGAGCATATTGCTGACTCATGGTCAACTTGTTGTTCACCAGGACTCCCAGGTCCTTCTCTGCAGAGCTGCTTTGCAGCTGGTCAACCCCCAACCTGTACTGGTGCATGGGGTTATTCCTCCCCAGGTGCAGGACCCTACACTTGCCCTTGTTGAACTTCATTAGGTTCCTCTCCGCCCAACTCTCCAGCCTGTCCAGGTCTTGCAGATTGGTGGCACAGCCTTCTGATGTGTCAGCTACTCCTCCCAGTTTTCTGTCATCGGCAAACTTGCTGATGGTACACTCTGTCCCCTCATCCAGGTTGTTGATGAATATGTTGAACAAGACCGGGCCCAGTACTGACCCCTGGGGAACACCGCTAGTTACAGGCCTCCAACTAGACTCTGCATTACTGATCACAACTCTCTGAGCTCTGCCATTCAGCCAGTTTTCAGTCTACCTCACTGTCCACTCATCTAACCCATACTTCCTAAGCTTACCTATGAGGATGTTCATCTTCCCAGTGAACTTGATGCCCAGGAGCAGCTCAGTCTCTCAGCTTGCTCTCCCCTATCCCAGGAGAGCATCTCTGCTCCAAGTTACACTATCTGCTGGTTTTGTAATGAGTCTTTCCTCCCTTTCCCATGAGTACCTCCCAACGCCAAGAGGTACGGAGGTTGGTATCTCTGGCACCCTCAGCTCTCGCTGTTCAGAGTGGCTCATTGGTACTGTGGGCTGGCACCTCAATGCTCTCACTTATCCCAGGAAAACAGTATCTATATTTACTCCTCTGATTTGGCCCAAACAAAAGCTGTCATATACACCACTGGACTTTAACCAGGCCTGCAGCTAGTCTGCGCTGAAAATATTTGATGGCAGTCTTTAAAATCTTTCTGCATAACGCCATAGACAAGACGTTACTTGCATGAATGCTAATGAAATTTAAATGTCATGAATACAAGATCATATTTAAAAATTGCTAAATGTTCAGAACAGTGCAGATCCTCAAAGGCACTTGAGAATGTAATTCCTTGAAAGCAATAGCACCTATGAAGCTAAATCTCTTCGGGACAGACAGAATCTGTGTCGTTGTGGGATATCGGAACGAATGGAGACCAGGCAACTTGCTATCAGGCCTAAGAGGAAGCTTATGCTGCTATTGACCCACGTCTTCCAGTTTTCACAAGCATTAGCTTTCAGTCTATTGCTCATGATTGTGAGTCTGAGAAGTCCCAGTGAGTTTTCAGCCCTCACAAAAAAACCAAAAATAAATCTTGAAAATAATACCAGGCTACTTGGAATATAGGATACAACTCCACAAGAAAGGGCAAACCACTTTCCTGCCTCATCAGTATTTCTGTCTTTAGTGAAATAACACTCACTGACAACCACTTGTTCTTGCAGTTTTTCTTCCTTTTAGGGTCTTTGTCATTTGGGATGTCTAACTGTTCCTTTTCTAGGAGAAGACATTAACATCTGCTGGCATTGACCTTGACCTTCTTTAAATAGTAATATTCTTGAAGCATTGCTTTCTGCAAGCTCTTTACACACCAAATCCAAGCATTTGTACACTTAGGTTTCTTCTCTTGGAAAGTCATATTTTATGACTGGTCATGTCCTTAGGCTTCACTCTCTAGAAGAATAAGAATAAATTGTGTTTATGTCACCAAACTACAGTCCTGATGTTTTGTAGGCTGTTCTGTGACTCCCTCATGCGTTGTATTTCAGAGCTGGGTCTAATATGAAATGAAAAACAGGTATATGGGAGCTTTCTTATTTAAAATGAATGCTAGGGGTTACTGGTTTTGTTGTGCTTCTTCACAGCTTCCATGGTGCAGCATCAAGGTAAGAAGACAAAATAGGCAAAATCTGTTTATTTGTAATTTACCTTTTTATTGTACCAGTCTGAAACACTTGGCTCTCTATAAAGTTTAAAACACCAAGCACGTAGCTGCTAACCAAGCATATAAATTAATCAAGTTCATAAATCTCCGGATCATATTCCGCAGTCAGTTCATTGGCAGATCAACACACAAAGCATTGGGCTAACTACTTTATCTCTCCATATATTTGTTTATTCTTCCTTTCTTTCTCTGCCTGAGATAAGTCAGGTCTAGTCTTTGAAACAAGCAGTTCCTCTCCTCATCATTTGTACAGTGCCCAGGACAATTCAGCCCTGATCTCTTCCTTGTAACAGCACAAATTCTGAATTTCACTAATCCATAATGCCACAGCTACCATTTATCTCACCTATGTTAAGACATCTCCACTGTATATATGTCCATCTGAGCTGGTCGACTTTGATTCCCTTTGTAGTCAGTATGGAGAAGCAAGCACTTTTGGGATAGCAATTCCTCTGGCTTGTTTTGACTACCAACTTTAGGACAAAAGGAATCGTATTTTCAATTGTCTGTACAATAGCAGCTGGATTTCCACTGAGCCGATCAGAATAATCAGCTCAGGCAGAAGTGCCTGGGTTTAGTCAAGAGAAATTATTCCATTCATAGCTTTGCAATCATCTTCTATTTAGAGGATCTCCATCCTTTTGGGTAAGCCAGCTTTCTGCCTGCTTTGCATCCCGGGAGCAACAGAGAGGAAGTTTAGGCAAAATGTTGCCCAATTATTTTAAGCCCTTCAGGAAATCTCACAGACATGTATGAAATCAATTCAGCTGGAGTTTGTCATTTTGAAAGACAATGGGGGCAAAAGAAGATGAACTTGAGGATGACAGCATCTGAGTTTTTGTTTCTCTGCACTAACACTATAAATAGAAAAAGAGCAGTTACAAAAGAAGGTCTCATGTGAAAGGTGAGATTGATTTCTCTCAGTGGACAGTGAGGGCATTCCCACCACAATAAATCCTTCAGAAACTGTGATCCTTGCATGCCCACAGAAATCAGGAAGGATGGCAGTGAAGTGCCCCACAGTGTGTCACCCACTCCGGTTCCATCTGTCTGGGATCTGACCAAAGGTACAGAAGCTAATTTTTTTTTTGTTGTTGTTGTTGAGAATTCTTTTTGTTTTGAGTGTGAAATAGATTAGAGACATGGAAGCTTTTCATGAAACAGAGCCTATCCAAGGACGCCTCTTCAGCTGGGGTTAAATAGGGTCATTCTTTCAAAATCATGAAAATATTATGCACCAGGATCTAACTTACTGCCTTTTTTTTCCCAAGTGAATATATTTGCAGGTTAGAGGAAAGGGCAGAGGATGTCATTTAAAAAAAAAATAATATTCTAAATACTGGCACTGTTCATAGTATCATCTCTATATTCCACAAAGGGAAACGACAGTATGATGGGGTTGTAGCATTTGCATTAAAAACATACTTTGACGACTTTTGAATGAAATTTTATCAATTTAAAGATAATTTTACTATTTTAAATATGTGATTCAGAATTTTTTGCAGTTTGAAGAAGACAATATTGTACAATGAAAGAATCTCAAATGTACTAAAAAGGCTTGGTGTTATTTTGCAACTACTTATTTGTGCAAAGCTACCAAATAAGAAACCATTTGCTGATGATAAGTGCAGTGTATTCACTGCACCACAGAAGGTGACTCTCCTTATAATTTCATTTTAGCCAGAGTTTAAATTCCACTTCAATGTTTATTTGTAAACATCAACATGATATGGACCAGATCTTTTAGATGATACTGTTCCTGAAACAATAGCTATCTGTGATTACAAGATTGAATTAACTTCAATTTCATCATCATCTAACTCTGCTGAAATGTATGAATATAGCTCCCTTAATAGAAGCTTGCATCAGTCATTTCCAGGCATTGTATCTTTATTTCTGAGATAGGACAAATAGACCTCTAAAACCCTTTTTTTCTTCTTTTTTTTTTTTTTTTTTTATTCACTTATAGAATCAAGGAGAAAGAAATATTTCTGTAAACAGCCATTCTCTTCAACTGATATCTCTTAGTTCACAGGAACAGGACGTACACTCTGCCTCCTTTACAAAGAAATATCTTCTCTAAACTGACAGCTTGCATGTAGTCTATATATACATGAATACTGTCAAAACATTTTATCAACAAATGCAAGAAATATCCATGCCACATATGGTCATGGCAATATCCATGACCTCACAATAGAGAAAGGTAATTTATCTTAAAATGCAAACTGAAAGAAAAATAATTTTCACTGATTCATGAGACTGAAAGCATCTCACAGCCATGAGCAGCAGCATGCTTGTGGTGACCAGACAACAGCCCAGCAGCCAGGCATCACAAGGTTTGTATAAAAATATTAGATCCAGGATCCATTGCAGTGACATGGAAGACAAGTAACACCAACTGTCAAGTCTTTCTTGGGTCTCACAAGTTTCTCTCAGGATGTGTAGGTTTCCAATATGCATTTTTGTACTCTTTAGGGTCTGGTAGTCATCAGTGTCTCCATCCTGTCCCAACTCTGTGAATCATCAGGTCATGACCATTCTTCATCTCCAGGTCTGGGTGTCTTGTGAAGCCGCAGGTAGATGTGCTGGGGTCTTGATGATCTGCTAATCTGTGTGGCTTTAACACAGTCCATCATGAGAGCCCTGTCCTTGCTGTATGCTTCTGCTGGTGCCTCCACACCCAGCTGTCCCCATGCATTCTCCATTCACACCAATCTTAGTCTTCCTATTACAATGCTGTACACCCCGACTAACATAGATGTGTGTGATTAAACTGTAATGTCAAGTTACACTGACTTAAAGACTCAGGCTTTGCTTCTTGATAATGTTTCAGCTCTCACGGTGCACTGAATTTTAATCTAATACAATATGCGGCCAAGGACAAAATTTTATTTTTATGCATTTTTCTACTTGTTTAAAACCACTGAGAGTTTGCTTTTAATTTCCAGGTGAGGTTGATTTTAATTGTCTTCAGCTATCTGGAATTAAATTTGTACCTAGTCTTTTCCAAGACTATGGTCACTACAATAAATCACGTGTTTGATTAGCTGCCCCATCTTAAAACAGATGTTTGAGATGATTGATAAAAAAAAACATCCTCTGATGAAAAGTATTTTTCCTTGTTGCCGACAATAAGGAAATTTAGACTTGACTTACTCCAGTCAGTCGACGTTTGGTTGGTGCTAGTTGCATAAAAGGAATCCCACCTTTAACAGGAATATAACTGGAAATGCTTCCAGATGCTCAGTGAACCATAAAGACCCGCAGCATGCTCTGACTATCCAGTATATGTCAGACAGCCACTGCTGGTCTGAGAAGGTACAGAAAACCAATCAATTCAGGCATGTAAGGCTATAAACAAGCTGTTTAATAAATCTGAATAGTTTGTGACTTAGAATGCCTGAAATGACTGATGTACAAAAATAAGATCTTTCCTGCCTTGTTCCTGTTGATCAAGCAGCAGAGAAGAGAGACAGCCTGTTCAGCCCCAACACTGTGAACCTCCAAGGCATGGGAGATGTCAGCCAGAACCTACATCTGACCTTGAAGTGAAACAGACTGCTATGCTAGCTCCTGAAACTTGAGGAAGATCAAGGTCTGGGTCTGAGTTTTGTGCATCTGGATCAGATCAAGAATGAAAGTTCACCTGACATTTTCCTTTTTTGGAAGGAACACAGGAAGCTGAGTAACTAACCTATGATGAAAGTCCTGCCGTTGTTTGGGGATGAGGGGAACAAATCACTGCTTTTTTTTTTTACTTTTTTATCTCTTAATATTTCCTCAAATGCCCCTTTCTGCTCAACCTGTCTTTTGTAATGGTTTACAGTATGCTCAGCATTGTCAGAGCACAGAAGTGAACATCAGGAATGACACTGTTGGAAGGATCTTTCTCTCTTTCTTCCTTTAATGCAACAGTACTACCAACCCTTGGAAGTCAAAAATGAATTGAGTGTGGATAAATGATGTTAATATTGCACAACGTATGAACTTCTATTGCCAATACCTGCTCAGAGATAGGTGTCCTACATGAAAAATAGGCTATGGATTGAGGTATTTTCTTACAGAAGCACTAGTATTATTTTAATTTTCCTGGTGTGATGGAAAGAAAACTCTTGGAAAGCTGCTGTTGCATTGCCTGGGTGAATGGCAATAAGTAGTTTACAACATTTATGGAAAAAGGACTTGGTCTCTCATTTATAACTGCAAGGCAACACAAATGCCACAGAAAAGCAGTCTCCAAAACAGAGGCAAACAGCTTTTGCAGTGTCCGCCACTGACTTTAAAGTATCACAGAAGCAGCTGCTTCTGAATATCCTTTTAAGCCCATTGAGCCTTGATCCAGCTGTTAAAAATAACAATGTTTTTCATCCTCCATAATAATCGGATATAGCAGGGCAGTGCTGGAGGAGGGGTTATTATATAATGAAAAAGCACTGCATCTCCCAAGTCAGGGACACCCCCCGTGGGTCTGTGCGGCAGCCTCCGACCACCGCTCCGACCAGCTCACTGTGCTGGCAACGGCATCTGCAGAAGGACTCTGGCACCCTTGCACCTTTGCAAACAGCTGCAGAGCTTTGTGCTGTGCCCAGATTTGGTGTCCTCACTGCCGTTCCATGTAGAAAGGTCAGGAAAAGAGGCTGCATGTCTGTACCTCATCAGTTGCACCTCACAACGTGACATATCATCTTAATTCTCTGGTGTCACTAGCTTTGTAAAGATATTCTGGACTTTGCAATTGAGTCCCAGCTTTGCTCTCTCTGCTGCAGTGTCCAGTAAAGAGGCACAGAACAGAACCAGGGCAGTCGCATCTCCCACTGTCATGGATGCATTCACAGCAGTCACCTCTCAGAGCCCCTCTGTTGGTATCTGGATCTGTGTAGCTGAGTGCCAACAACCATCCTGAGATGATGCACCACATGCTCCTGCCTCCCCAGGAGCCAAATTGGCACCCACCTGGGCTGCATTCCTGAGGTCACATTTTCAGATCAAGAGACCAGAAGCTCCCCAGCAGTAAAGCACTTAAGCTCAAGCACAAGCTGAAACATTCAAGCAGTCCCTCTGGAAGCCGGTAGGACATTTCACACTGTTAAGTGCTTCTCTGGGTTGGTCTCAGACTGAGCTTGAACTTTGCTGTTTTACTTACCATAAGATTAACTAAGGATGAATGAAAGTGGAAACAGCTAAAACTTTCCTTTTAAAGAAGCTGAAAATGAAGACAAATATTTCCCTGAAGATTTACCAGCAGCAAGGTTGGAGAAAGTGGTGTGGAAAGATATGAGACCTATTTCCACAGAGGTTTCCTACCTATTTTTAGCAGCAAACTTCAGCTGCTATTTCTTTGTGCGCTCAGAATTACACTACACTTTGCAGTTGGGGTTTGCAGGATGTAAAAATCCAGGGGCAACTGGCAAAGTAATAACTGTCTTAATTAAGAGAAATTAATTCAACTGATCTTAACTGAACATGCATAGGCAAGATGGAGTTTGTTCTATTATTATCTCATGCCAGGAAATCTCCAGAAAGTTGAGAGAGAGGAGTCTTATCCAGCGAAATACCTGATAAATGCATTACACCTCAGGGCATTTTTTGGTCTTTGAAGTCACCTCAGCCCTGGTTTGCACAAAATGCAGTAGAGATTGGCATTGGTAGGCACTCAGAAAATGTGTTTACCTCCTCAGAATAACTCTCCTTTTCCAGTGATGACCATGACAGCACAAGGGGTAATAGATTCAAACTGGAAGAGGGTATTTAGATTAGATAATAGGAAGAATTTTTTCACTCTGAGGGTGGTGAGGCACTGGAACAAATTGTCCAGGGAAGTTGTGGATGCCCCTTCCCTGGAGGTGTTCAAGGCCAGGCTGGACGGGCCTTTGAGCAACCTGGTCTAGTGAGAGGTGTCTCTGCCCATGGCAGGGGGGTTGGAACCACATGATCTTTAAGGTCCCCTCCAACCTAAACCAGAGAGGTTGTTGAGGCCCCATCCCTGGAGGTGTTCAAGGCCAGGCTGGACGTGGCCTTGGGCAACCTGGTCTATTGGGAAGTGTTCCTGCCCATGGCAGGGGACTTAGAATTCAGTGATCTTCAAGGTCCTTACCAACCTAAACCATTGATGATTCTGTGATTCTGTGATTCCTTGACTGAAGCTGGCCTGCTGCTGTGGAAATTGCTTCTGTGAGGGCCCTTTTGGCAGATGCAGAGTGTATAGAAAGCATCCAGGCATTTTGGGTACTTACTCTTACACCACAAGAATGTGGAAGATTTCCCAGTTTGCAAAGTACATGCCAGGTCCACACCCTCTGAACGTCATGATGAAGGATTTTAAAGAAAATAAGTTGATTTTCAAAGACTTCATATAAAGGCAAGCAGAAACCTGGAGGTTAACACTGGACTATTTATGTTTTCCTCAAAGGTGGCCTGTCTCTGATCTTCAGTGGTATCCACCCATGGGCAGAGCCTGGAGGAGGATTGCAAAATTCTCTGTTGCTGAATGTTTAGTAGATAGAAAGGCCATGCTTGAAAAAATGGTCAGTCTGAAGCACGTGCCTTCAGATGGGTGAGTGAGACTGTTGCCCTTCCTCTGAAGCCTTTGGAAGAAAGAATTGTTGGAAGCTAGTCAGCTGCAGAAACTATCCAAGTGCAAATAAGAAGAGTATCTTAGGAATTGCTGAAAGTGTTTGGGAAATCTCACCAGTACATAAATGCTGGTCACATGCCCACCAGGCATTTCTCTTCTGTCTTCAGCTGTGCACGAGGTGCTGGGCTCTTCCTGATGCTATGGCCTTAGTGAGACCTCTGAGAAAGCAAACCTACCTCAAATAAAACCTCATGGTTTTTGATCTGTCAAAATCACGAGAACCTCAACTGGCATATTTCACACAGCCCTGATATTTCCCATCCTCCTGCCTGCAGTTTTCTATCATCTAGGGTACCATTTGTTCAATCTTTTACAATGTGCTCTTGATTTCAGTCCCCTACTTTGCGACCTTAGTGCATTTTCTTCCTGCAAAGGATCATAATATAAATCACTAGGTCAGGGAATAATGAGTCTAGTATTTCTAAAAAGCCTCCCACACACAGGCAGGATATCGACTGATGATTCAGCAGGTGATGGGCTGTAATAAGGGGACATTTTTTCCCTTAATTGCTGTCGAAAAGAGAAAAAGGAGCAAGAGAAATACTTAGTTTTCCGAGACAAGGATCTTAGCTTCACTGGGCTTTGGTTCGCTAAAATCACCTAATAGGCTTGAGCATAAAGATCTGGACAAAGCTAAAAGGATAAATAAACTGGTGAAAGACTCCAGCATGACTACCTCTTTCCAATCTGAAAATTGGATTAAATATGGTTCTACCGTTATGTAAATAGGTGGTGAGAAAGGGCTGACCTAGTGGTCTGTGAACTGAAAGGGATGCAGGATCTACTGGTTTCTAACCCCGGCTCTGACAGACCTGTTTGTGTATGACCACAGGGGTAAATGCTCAGAGAGTCAAAAACACAAAGGCCAGAAGGGACCCTTAAAGTCACCTCACTGAACTGTTGCAAAACTGATTATGAGGCATTTTTGCCCAGTAATTTCTGCACTGAGCCAGTTAGTTCTTCGAGTGAGGGGAGGGTCGCCAAGGATACACTTGTGGCAAGCACGGCTGGCAATGCCAATGGGTGGGTCGTGTTTTCTTTCTCAAATTAAAGGTTAAAAATGCTAGCATAAGCTCTGTGGAAGGCAGCAGAAGCTTTCTCAGAAGCAATACGAAGACAACGTTCCTGTCAGCAGCACCTGGTGTCTGCATGAGAGGGAACTCCCAGTTCCTGCCCAGCCATTAGTTGGAACAGAACAGAAGCATCATCTCTTAACAAGTTCATTCCTAACCGCGGTGGCTGCCAAATCCATCCCTGGCCCAACCCGAGTCATCCAGGGCCTGCACGCATGCCATCTCCAGCTGTTGACCCTACAGCAACCCAACAAGATGTCAAGCTTTGGTAAAGAATCTACAGCTCTTGCAGGTAGATTTTGTAATAACTAATAATTTCACTGTATTAGGGAGGGAAATCAAAACGTCAACCTGCTGATTCATGATTTCTTATCATGAAACTTCTTTTTTTCATTCTTCCCATTCCTTGAAATAAAAGTTAATAGATATTATGCTGCCAAAAGGGCAGGAAAATTCATGGGGTAACAGGTGGGATGATCTCAGAATTGAGTGTTGCAGAAACAAAAATGTTTTGACTGACAAAAAATAATATTTTAAAACACCCTAGGCACAGATGTTAAAGCACCTGAAGGAGTTAAATGGCCATTTCTCCAGTGAAATTATGCTGAATTGTAATCTAAAGCAGCTTTATGTAACATGTTGTTTATTGTATGTAAATCTGAGGAATTCCCCCTTTTCTTGAAATAAGTATCAGATACACTAAAAAAGATCCCTGTTCACCTACCACTATACAGAAGTTGCTTTATTCCTTGAAACAAACAAAACCACAACAAAACCCCTCCAAACCTAAAACAAGCACAACCTCCTTCACACAAAAGTTCAACCAGCCATTCAGAAATTAACGCTCAAGAACAAAGAATGTATTTTTACTGTTTGTTTCTATCCTGGCCCTGGTTTTCCCTTGTATTTCACACTCCCTCCTACCTGCAGCTTTCTTATCTGAAGCTCATTCTCTCTCTCTTCTGTTTGACCTGAGGTCAAATGTATCATTTATTTCCATGATATCCTTCAGCATTTTGCAGTTCCCTGTGAAGTCCTTGGCCAGCTTGCTCTTTACTAAAGATTAAAGAAGGTTGTTTTTCATGCTGTTTTGAGTAACAAGAGTGTGAAAATCTGCAAATGCTTCCAGTACATTCTCATGCCAGTCTCACCGTCTGCCCCATGTCCTCTTCACTTCCAGAAAGAGAAACTGCCTCTGGAGTTTCTGTAGTGTCAGTCCTTTGTACACCCAGGGAGACGAGCACTTTTGCAGAATTTATGGGCTGTGATGACGTCCCAGTGACCCTGAGAAAGTTACTGATATAATCAGAGACAACAAAGAAAGATGACAGATAACATACTCGAAATACCTGAATCACAGTTCGGCACCCCCGGATCTGTGGAGACATCCACTTTCAAAGTAAACTCACAGTCAACCAGTTGACAACTTGCCTCCCAAGCTGAGCAGAAGGGGAAATCTGATATGAATCTTGTGTCAGCTGCTATCTGTAGGTCGGTATCTTTTGCATTTGCAATGTATAGGTAATTAGTGTGGTGGGTTGCCGCTGGCTGGACAACAGGTGCCCACTAAAGCTGCTCTATCACTCCACCTCCTCAGCTGGACAGGGGAGACAAAATATAAAGAAAGGCTCGTGAGTCAAGATAAAGACATGGAGAGATCAGTCACCAATTACCATCATGGGTAAAACAGACTCAACCCAACGAAAATGAATTTAATTTATTATCAATCAAATCCGAGTAGGATTATAAGAAAGAAAACAAAATCTAAAAACATCTTTCCCCCACCCCTCCCTTCATCTGAGGCTCAACTTCACTCCCAATTCCTCCACCTCCTCCCCTTGACCGACACAGGGGGATGGGGAAAGGGGGTTATGGTCAGTTCATCACATGTTGCCTCTGCCACTCCTTCCTCCTCAGGGGGAGGACTCCTCACACTTTTCCCCTGCTCCAGAGTGGGGTCCCTCCACGAACTTGTCCGGTGTGGGTCCTTCCCATGGGCTGCAGATCTTCATGAACTGTTCCAGCATGGGTCCTTCCCACAGGGTGCAGTCCTTCAGGAACAGACTGCTCCAGAGTGGGTCCCCCGTGGGGTCACAAATCCTGCCAGCAAACCTGCTCCAGTGTGTGCTCCTCTGTCTCCATGGGTCCACAGGTCCTGCCAGGAGCTTACTCCAGGGTGAGTGTCTCATGGGGTGACAGCCTCCTTTGGGCATTCACCTGCTCTGGCATGGGGCTGCTCTACTGTTAACCTCCATGGGCTGCAGGGGTACAGCCTGCCTCCCCACGGGCTTCATCACAGGCTGCAGGGGAATCTCTGCTCTGGCTCCTGAAGCACCTTCTCCCCTTCCTTCTTCACTGACCTTGGTGCCTACAGAGTTGCTGCTCTCACATATTCTCACTCCTCTCTTCTGATTGCTGCAGGTGTTGCACAGTTTTTCCCCCCCCTTCTTAAATATGTTATCCCAGAGGAGCTACCATCGTCGCTGATGGGCTCATCTTTGGCCAGTGGCAGGTCCATCTTGGATCTAGCTGGCACTGGCTCTATCGGACACGGGGGAAGCTTCTAGCAGCTTCTCAGAGAAGCCACCCCTGTAGCCCCGACCCCGCTATCAAAACCTTGCCACACAAACCCCATACAATGAAACAACTTGTGGATTCTAACTGTCATAAAAAGTGTACACAGCTTTTGGCATGAAAGGTAGATGTTTCTAGGATACTGCCTTATAGACTAGTGCCAATTACTAGAAGAGTAAAAGCAAATATTGGACCCCGCTAGCTGCGGGGATGATATTGGGACCTCAAATGGATGTGCACAAGTAAAAAGGAGAGAATTTCTGACGTGTGCAGGGGGATGGAGTTAGAAAAGAAAATAATGTTTTCTGGACTGTGGGGGAGAATTAAAAAGTAAAGTCAAGACAGCAAGATGGCAGGAGTGGGGAGCTCCACAGATTAGTATGTTGTCTGAAGAAACATCTTGTTTTGATTTGGTTTGGTCTGGATGTGTCAGCTGGTTTATTTGAAAGTCCCTCACTGTCAATTGGCAGGGGCTGGGAATAATTTTTCTCTCACCACCAACTCACTGGGACTCATGATTTTATAGATCTCTCATAGTTCCCCCTTAACCGTTTCTTCTATACTTGCAGCTTGATGAGCACTTATCTTCTTAGCTGCTGTCCATTTCCTCAAATCACATTTTCTTTCCCCTTGAACATTTTCTGCTTCCTAGCAAAGTTTTGCACAGTCTGTACTCAAATGTGCATGGTGGATCTGTTATTTTTGTGTTCTTTGCTTTTTTCCCTACTCCTTCTCTAATAATTCAGCGGGTTTTTTTCTTTTCTTTTTTCTTGTCTCTTTTTTTTTTTTGGTGAGGGGGGAAGGGGAGGGAAGGGGTGAGGAGAGGAGGAAAGAGGCAGCTCCTTAGCATTGAGCTGCTTTTTTCACAGTCATCTATGACTTGGGGCATGATTAAGGGGCAGTAGGTAGAAAGAAGTGCAGGATTGACATTGTCTAGGGTGAGACATGTGGATCAGACATGCTGATTGCCAAGGAGCCAGGGAAGGAACTAATGGAGAGGCACTGACAAACCTGGGTGAGAAAGAGCATTGGCCACTGAATCGGAAAAATCAGGGGACAGAATATGGCACCCAAGTCACCCAGCCTGGGTGTCGGGAACAACCTTTCCACCTTTCTTCGTCTTTTTCTCCAGCAGCTCCTTTTCTCCTCTCTACACCTCTATCCCAAGCACACTAAAGAAGCATGACAGCCCATCAGTGATGGAGAGCTTATGGGAAGGGCTAATTGCTTTCTTTGCTTTGTTCAGATGTACAAACAGACCATTATTTACAATCATTACCCAGTCATCATACATCATACAGACCGGTTCTATTTTCCATGCACTGAACATGTCACAGGCACTGTATTTGTCACTAATTGTACAATAGGCTATGCAGGCCTGCTTTAGAATCTGGTAATTTGTTAATATAAGACATGGGGCTTTGGCTTTATCTCGACTTTCCAAATGTTATTGAGGCAGTTAAATGTCTTATTTTTTTGGGAGACACCATGAGCTGCACTTTCTGTCACTTTCATGAAACCGTATATGAATAACAGCAATGCCCATGTCATGACATTGCATTTTGTTATAATAATGATAAAATTACTAAGTGAAATTCTGAAAAAGATGGCCATTTCTTCCAGGCATATTCAAGTTTTTTCACTCTACACTTCCTTGTCTTTTTGTTCCAAACCAATTTAAACTGCATTTTAGAGTTGCTCATTTTGTCTTTCACCAGTGCATGATGGTTTTTGGTAGTAGGAGCTTAAACAAAAAAACAGAAAAAAAGGGTTTGGAGGTCTTACTCCCACCCTCAATTACATTTGAGCAATGACAACAAATGCAATAGAGCTGCAGGGGCAGTCTAGGGGCAGGAACTGGCCACAAATAAATCTTTGCAGCCAGAATATCAGTAGCTGTTTAATTCCTTCACTCTCAGGCTGTAGCAAATGCATAAAGCCAAAATGGGTCCCTGCCTTGCTTTGGGTACTGTGCAGGCTGGGGGGATGTTCCAGCTAGCAAAATGCCTTAAAATGCATGATTCAAACTAGTTTGCTTTATATTCCCATATGGAAGATATTAGCCACACAGTCAGCTACACTGGCTAGCCACTGGCTAGTGTGAAAATGGGACAACTTCTTGACAATATCTCTTTGCTTTAGGGATATTTTACATGCTGTTCTGTAGGTTTTGGTATGTCTTTGTAAAACACTACTTGAAGCTGATAGTTTTCTGTGACTAGTCAAAACAGTAATTCAAATACTTGTGCCAGCTACCAACCAAAATTCATGCGCAAGAGAAAACTAACTAAGTCAGCATCAGAGAAGTGCAGTGATCCTTGAGCTGTGAGCTCCTCCAGCCAGGTTGGGGGTGTGCAGCCACTGTGCAAAGCTCTTTCTGGACCAACATGTTCCCCTTTGACAGTGTAGTTTCCTGCGAGTTATTTTACAGTTGGACTCGATGACCTGACTGATCTTTTCCAACATAAATGATTCTATGATTCTATGACTCTATTAGGCTCCCCAGGTATCACACCCTACCTTTTGCATGAAGCTGCACGAAAGAGTGCGATTGGGAAGAGCTCGGAGACAGCACCAAGAGGGCTGGGACATCCACACAGTGCCATGTAGTGCCAAGCAGACAGTCTGTCTGTGATGTGGAAAGTGGTGTAACCTCCAAGATGTTCTTGGGCTCATAATCAGCTGCTTCCCATCAAGTCTAATTTGTTTGGGTAGGGATCTGCTGAAGGAGTCTGCTAAAGTGTCCTTCTCCAGTAACAGCTTGGGTGTGGTGAGCTTGGGTATCTCTGCAAGTAGCTCTCCAATGTAAACATGGCCTGTAAACATGGATAACGTATCCAGGCACATGAGGAGAGGATGCAAAGATGCCCCAGACAAGGAGTTCACTACTGATTTATCTTCCACTCTCTTTGCAAAATCTGTGAGCTGCCCGTGAGCAGAATTTAAGCACTGATCTGCAACCAAAGTTAGGTAGGCAGTACTGAATCTCCAACCATCTCAGTCACTGTGTAAAATAATTCTCTGCAGTTCCCAGAGGTCTTCTTCTCAGTAAACACAGTAATATATCTGCTGTTTCCTGTGGATCATCTGGAGAGGATTTACCCATCAGTTAAATGTATTTCCAAATAAGTTAAAGAACGACTTTTCAGCCTGAAGCTGTACACGCACCCTGTCAGCCTGGTCGTGACTTCAAGTCAGCTGAAGTTAGAGCTGTCCTCCAGCTGTCCAGGTTGGTGTGGCAGCAGTCTGGGTTTGCCAGCACACAGCTCAGAGACTGACCTAATTTGCCAGGCTTTTCAAATGGGATTTTCTGCCGGTGCCAAATCTAAGCTGTTGCAGCCAGACTGCCATTAGTACCTAAGCTAATGCATTTAAAACTACATTATGCCGGGGTCAATGACTCGGAGATACTCAGTCATGTCATGGTAAAAAGGATTAAAAAGTATAAAAGGTAGGGGTACTAAGAAAAGTGACTTTTCTTTTGTGATACTTTTGGAAGACGTGATTTTTTTTGGGGGTACGGAATACCAATTTTACTCCTTCATAGTTTTAAATACTTAAAGTGCTGCTTAGATATGGATGGAAGGGAGGAAACCACTCAGCTTGGGGCCAGGAGAGACGACGGAGTCTGCCAAATGGCCCAGCTCCTGCACTATAACCCTACATACACCACCCCACCACCCCCCCGGAAAAGCTATGACATCCCAAGTCCCTGGTAAAATCCACCTTGAACCTACCAAGATACGGCATATAAGGCAAGATTTGTATGCTGAGCATAGTCTCTGCTTTTTGAGTTGGTTGATGCAGCACAAATGATAGTTTTGAGCACCTATATTCTAAGAGGAGAATAATTCACATCCCTCCCTGCCTCTTGCTTTCTAGATTATGCTGATTTTTTTTTCATGGTGTTTGCTTGTGTCTGTGCATCTATAAGTCATGTGTATGCTGCCATTTACCTTTCAGAACTCCATGCGATGTGGCAGAGATTCACTGGCTGAATGAGTGCTGTCAGAGTAGACAAAATCAAGCCTTCGTCTCCTAGCCTTCAGCAGTGTCACCATGATCGATGGGAGACATCTCCTTCCTTCGCTTTGCAGGTTGATCTCTTCCATTTGAAAGTGTTTGAATAATGCTTACTTTATGGTCAAGGGTGATAGTTTTCTGCCATGTCCTTCAAGGTAGGGGTAAAAAATATATACATCCCCAAATGCGCCCACAAAAATAATCGAAAAAATTCCAATCTTCAGTAGTGCCAACGATGTAAGAGAAGTTGAAGAGAGACCTCAAAAGGACATTTTTCACTGCATTTACTCCTGAAACCAGAGAGCCTCTCCTACCTTCACTGTCATTTCCCACACAGAAACCCAAGTTTTGCAAGCCCAGAGACACCAATTCTCAAGAGCCCTGATCTGTATCACAAACTCCCTTGAGGAAGCAAACTCACTTGCTTCCTGATCTGAAGTGGATGCCCTTCACAGAGAAAGCCATTTTATTCCAAATGCCAGTACAGTTCTTTCTTCTCCTTCCTAAGAAGAGAATAACCAGGAAGTTGCAATGTGGCACTGCCTGACTACACAATACACTTTTGAGCTCAGAGCTCTGTTCTTGCCTTATACCTCCATGTTTGGCAACTTTCAGAGAATGTCTGGTGGGAAAGGTCCATACTGAGCCAGTCAAGGCGTGATGTTGCAAGGCCAGCACAAGGTTGATTGGACATGAAATCTCTCCTTGCTTGGTTCAAATGTCTAAACACAGGCATTTAATGTATTTTTGCTCCCTCGCATAACACATCTGCCTTCCAGCTGCCCCTCCAGGAGGCCACAGCTTTTCCACAGGTCATATCTTCTATGTCATATCTTCTAGTCTTGTGTGAGTATCTAGGATAGCTGAAGAAGTCCAAAATAGACAACTGAAAATTAAGTGGAATATCCTGAGGTGTATAAAATGGCACTAACCACCCTCGTCAAGGCAACTGGATGTCAGTGAAGGTGCCTTGTAAGTGGTGATGCGGATGCACAGACCTCTCCCGTGCCTCCCGCAGTACAAGGCTACTCTGAAAGTGCAGGTGGTTTCTGGTCACCAAGTGCTGCACCATGGGGATGGTCCCGTTGTGTGACATTTCATGGCACTTCCTCATTAGTTTCTGTGTCATCCTTTCAACAACCAGCATGGGAAGCAGAATAGCTCTGCTCTTTATTTTCCCAGCACACGAATGTCTGCCTTTCTCTAGCTTTTTTTTCCCCTTTGAACAAAAATTGCACTTGCAGTGATTTGTGCTTTAAGGCAAGTTGGGATGATTAGAGCCATATTTTCTAATTGACATTTGCATTGTCCTTGTTAGTCATCATTTGTAATATGCTATTGTCTTTAAGTGATCTTAATTATAAAAAATAATTGGTTATGAACTTTCAGGAGTTTGCCAACTCATTACCACTAATTAAGAACATTGTTTAGTGTAAGCTTGACAGCTGGCATACACCTAAAGGAGCATTCATTTCCCAGTCTATTGCTGGTGTTGCCATTGTAAGTTGGGCATAGGACACACCCACACTTTTATTTCTCTTTTAAAGAAAGTTTTTTTTCCAGGCTGAAAACTCACTTGTCACTGGTTTAACAAATCAAGCAAGGGGAAGAGAAGGAAAACAGGAGGCAGAAAAGCAAGATGATGTTGCAGTTAATGCAGCATCCACATAAACTTTGCTTTGCTTCTTTTCCAGCTATGATTTTTTCACAGACTTTAAAGCTGCTTTTTAAGAAATTCAGGTTCTCTTGCCCTAAAATGCCTCATCTAACCTCAGGTTTAAGCTTAAATTAAGCTTTCATTTCCTCAGCTACTTTTCTGTTTGAATGACGAGGAGCTTTTACAGAGCAGATGTAGCAAACATGATTTTTCCAAAGAAAAGTGCTCATTTCCTGGGGAAGGACAGTGTGGTTTGCACTCCCAGCTAATGCAGTCATTTGAAACTCTTGCTGAAGATTACTGCCTTTTGCATATCGTGTGCATGAGGAAGATTTAATTAACTGAAGTTCATAAAGAACAAGGAGCTCATCAGATAAAGGATGCTATTTAATTGCTAAGCCATAATATATTATGATTTCTTGTTGTTATTGTTTTAATGCTGTAATTATTCTTATAATAGTTTGTGGTTCACTCCCTCTCTCCTGACTGTTGGCGTGTTAAAGAAAGCTCCATTTACTGCTGTTTTGCCTTGATTTCTGCCTGCTGCTCATCTTCCCCCTACTAGTAACTGCATTTAGAAATGCAAGCAGATATATAGAGGGGAAATCTGTCTGAAGAAAATAGTTAAAAGCCCAAAAAAGACAAAAGAAAAAAAAAAAAAAGAGGCAAAGTAGGGAAATTCAGATATTATCCTGATGAGTTGAAAGCAGAAACTTTACACAATTTGCTTTGCCTGTGCCGCTGCAGTTCAACGGCTTGGATCAATAGAAAATCATTCACTGGCTCCAGTGGACTTTTGGTCAGGTCCTATGTGCAATTCAATTGCCTAATGAGCTCTCAGGAAGGGCAGCAAGCCGTGTAGGCAGGATATAGGGACAGGCTCTCAGATAAATACAATGAACAAAACCTTTGCAGGTTTGAATAGCCCCTGGGTTCATATGAGGACATGTTCCGCACATCAAATGTATAGGCACCATGTAGTCTAAAAAGACCTCTATTTTTAACAGGGGCTTGAATTTTTAAAGAAAGTAAGCCTCACAGTTACACACCTAACAGACTTTGAGCCAGGGGTGGCTCAAACCCTGGTCCAAGAGTGCACCTTGTTTAAGTGTTTGCGACTACTGCCTCCCAGTAGGCAGCACAGGAAGATCTGAGGTGCAAGAGCTGTGCTCATGGCAGGATTTGTGGACCCTTTCACACTGCAGGTGAAAAGAAGTGAGGAAAGCTCCCCATCCATCCTGTCACTGTGCAACAGATTGCATGGAGACTTACAGAGAAGAGCACCAAATGCAGCTACTTTTACCACCTGGCATGTCAGTACAACGGCACATTTTATCATCAGCTTGTCTGTAAGTCCTATCAGGGCTCAGATACACTGTCATGTGCAGTAAGAGCTGGGGCAGGCTTGCGACCTCAAGTGAGGTTGCAAGCACGCCACTGAGTTGAAGTTCACGTGGCTATGAGCACCTTGCAAGGGCTTCACAAAGCTATGAACAGACCACAGGACACTTCTGGGTCATCTTGATTACAGAAAAACTGAAAGCCGGATCACCTGTCGGAGCAGCAAGGGCAGCAGCTGTGCCAAAGGCTTTGCTGAGCCAGTGCAAACCTGGATACAGCTGCAGTGTGAACAGAAGGTTTAAGGGACAAACCCAATGACATGTGGTCATGAGCAGGCAGCAGCTGGGGTCATCTTCATGGAATAAATTTTTCTTCCAGTTCTTCTTTTGTCTCATAAATTGCTCTTACCTTTAAATAACACAATTCCATTAAAGTTTTTGTTATATTGTCAGCCTAATCTGAAAGCTTTCTTGTGACCTAGGATTCACCCTGAATTTACAAAAAAAAAAGTCAGAATCTGGCTCTCAGTTGACCTCCCCTTTCACTGTCATACTCACAGAATGGTTGGGGCTTTGCTAACCAGGACAGCGAGGACTTAGGACCCCAGCACAGTTGGTGACAAATGGTCAGTAGAGGGTTGACCTTGCCTTGGGCAAAATACAGTGTCATCTCTGCAATGCTCTTTTGTAATCTTTGGAGCTGGAATAACCTCGTGAAACTGAATCTCTCACCTTTGCCTGTGTTTGATGCCCAGTTCTTCTACATGATGGTACCGGGTTTGGCTGAGATAAAGTCGATTTTCTTCACAGTAGCTCATATGAGGCTATATTTTAGATGTGTGGCCAAAACAGTGTTGATAACACAGAGATGGTTTAGTTATTGCTGAGCAGTGCTTACACATCATCAACAACTTTTTTGCTGTTGTAGGTTGTAGGTGGGCAAATAACAAGTAGGTTGGGGTGGGCAAGAAGTTGGGAGAGGACACATCTGGAACAGCTGACCCCAACTGACCAAAGCAATATTCCATACCATATGACATCATGCTCAGTAATAAAAGTGGGGGAGAAGGAGAAATGGAGTGATATATGGAGTTATGGTGTTTGTCTTCCTAAGTTACTGTTATGCGTCATGAAGCCTTGCTTTCCTGGAGATGGCTAAACACCTGCCTCCCAATGGGAAGCAGTGAATGAATTCCTTATTTTGCTTTCCTTGTGCATGCAGCTTTTCCTTTACCTATTAAACTGTCTTTCTCTCAGCCCATGAATTTTCTCATTTTTACTCTCCACTGGGGTGGAGTGAGTAAGTGGTTGTGTGGGGCTGAGCTGCCAACTGGGGTTAAACCATGACATTTTAGGGAGTTTTCTTTTGCCCAGTTCTTGTACATGCATGTGTCACTTCAGAGAACTGAACTCAGGAAAGTGCTAGGGCTGGTCAGGAGCTCAGAGCCCCTTAGATCGTATGGCTGCAAATTACTGGATGATGACATTGCACAGATCATTGCCAGCATTTGTGTACTCAAGAGTTCACATCACAGTCAGATATGATTGAACACAGCTGTTCCAATCGCTGAAATACGAAACAGGCAAATCAGACTTTGAACACAAATCTAGACGGTGGATACTCACTTCCAGAGTGAGCCAGTCTTTGGGACAGTACATAGCTGCAGCTCTGTGCTCTGCCACCTAATGAGTTCATGCAGTGGTCATCTGGCTGTTGGGATCCATTCAGGCTTGAATCAAACCTCTTGACAGCATCTGACTAATGCTCTGTAAGCTGCACTGGGTAAAGTAAGGCAGTTGACACCCAGTCCAGAGCTGGGAATAATAGTGGTGCTCTCTCCTGGTAGTAAAAATAGAGCTGCTACCTGCTGGCAGGAATCTGCTAATGATGAACGACAGCTCTTCTGGCTAACTGTACCCACGCCACAATGCCAGCCGCACTGGGGACTTCATGTGAAATATGTGCACGTGCATGCGTTGAAATATAACATGTACATTTTCACAGTTGTCTTGCCTCATGTTGCTTCAGCCTACAATCATGTAAAGATATCAATGCATCTTCCCTGGACCCAGGAGGTCTTGAAAGGTGAATTTCCTTTGTGAGCTCCTGTCACCTCCTCCATCACCTTGTTCTTCTCTAAGGCACTTAGGAAAGAGTCTCTGAGGTTCTGGCTTGCCTGGCACAGCAGTGGCACCCGGGCTGTGATTACAGAGCTGCCTACATTTCAGGGGATGAGAAGACTTTGCTTGTGATTAGGTCCTTATGTTGTCTACAGAAAAGCTGAGCTTTCAGAAGGTTATTTATCAGTTTCTAATGCAACCAGGCTGAGTGGGCTTCCTAGTTGTTTGTATCCAGACTCTAAGAAAGACCAAAGACATGAGCAATAGTTTTAAGCATGATACATTGTCACTGTTTCGGCTGGGATGCAGCTGACTTCCTTGCTGGCAGCTGGTATAGTGCTGTGTTTTGGTTATGGGATAGGAATAATGTTGATAGCACAGTGATGTTTTTAGTCGTTGCTAAGCACTGAAGGCCTTTTCTGCTCCTCACACCACCTTGCCAGTGAGTAGGCTGGGTGTGTATAAAAAGTTGGCAGGGAACACATCTGGAGCAGCTGACCCCAGCTGACCAAAGGGGTATCCTATGCCATATGATGTCATGTTCACTATATAAACCTGGGGGAAGAAGGAGGAAAGGGAGAACATTTGGAGTTACCACATTTGTCTTCCCAAGTAACCATTATGCATGACGGAACCCTGTTTTCCTGGAGATGGCTGAACACCTGTCTGCCGATGGGAAGTGGTGAATGAATTCCTTGTTTTGATTTGCTTGCATGTGCATCTTTTGTTTTACTTATTAACTTGCCTTTATCTCAACCTATGAGTTTTCCTTATTTTTCTGATTCTTCTCCCCATCCCACTGTGGAGGGGGAGAAGTGACCGAGCAGCTGCATGGTCCTAGTTCCTGGCTGGGGTGAAAGCATGACATATATGAAGTCATTCCTCCTTGCTAACCCCAACAACTGTCTTAAATCCTGGATATAACTGGAGCTTAAAGGACAGCTGTATGATGTGGATGTACAATGGGAAAACTTGCTAGGTCAGTGCTTCACACTTTCTGCTCCTCCGTATCATCTGCAGTGGCACAGGATGAAGATGTCAGTATGTCCTTAGCAAGCCACACATCTGCACGTGCAGGTGAGCTCTCATCCTACCCATGAACACCAGACCTATGATCCTGACCAGCTCAAACCCAAGTTTTCATCCCTCTCACTCTTCCTGGTGCTCCCTTCTGCTGTGGTGGCCTGAAAGAGGCAGCTTCTGTGAGCTATAAGAACAACTGCGGACAGGGATGCATCTGGTTCAAAGAAAATTGAAAATTATATGCAGAAACTACTTTCTGGGAAAGCATTATGGCTTACAAAGTAAATAATTCATTTTCATTACAATGATAGTTTTAATAAGATAGCATTCTGGTGTCCTTATGTTCTAATGGTGCACATTTCGTACACTTACATGAGAGATTATCTACCCTTTATCCCCCTCGTCTGCTTCAAAATGCAAGTGCTGGCAGAATGTGACTGACTGGAAGTCAAGTATGATGTTGTGCTCTGTAATACCCACAGAGCTCAAACTGGCACTAGAAAACCCTTTGCACAGCATCCAACTGATGTGCCTTGGAGCTGATTTGGAAGGGACTCCTGTCAGATGGGAAAGAAGCCTAAATCCAATGTGCTTTGAAATCAAAGAGGATCTTTGACTGGCTTTAATGGATTTTGAATCAATCTTCTACCAAAGCTGAGACTGCCAGAGGTAGATTGTCACCACTGCTAAGCTGTGATGCAGGGTGTCTATCCCTAGAAATGGGACTGGTGTGGTGGTCTCATATCATGCCTTTTCTAGCCCAGGTAAGGCTTTAGGAGAGGGGAAAGATGGGGTCCTGGGAGAAATGGGGAGAATACACTTCTTTAACTCTCAGAGGGAAAAACAGGTCCAAGAAGTTGAGGTCTTCAGCTGGCATGGCACTGGGGACCCCATGATCTCAAAGGGGCTTCTCTGCCAGGGTCAGCTAAGGTCAAGGCCAAGCACTGAATGGGCCAAATGAAGGCACATGTGTTAGAACAAGCCCAAAGCCTATGTACGTGCTTGTATTCAGGTATCAACTAGATTTAGAGGAATGCCTGCCTGAAAATATGACTGTGGAGTAAGCAAATGATTGGATATATTTCAGCGATGCGTTAATAAATGCCTGTAAGACTGCACTTACCCTAATGCGTGAATGGTGATCCCCTGCAACGAGTGATGGCTGGGTATCTGAAATGAGAGATGTTCACGAGCTTCAGTGCTGAAATTTTCGTCCTCCACATCTCGGTGTAATGTGCGCTAATACCTACAGTTTGTGACCAAGATGGGAACTGCTCTGTGTCCATATGGTGATAGTTGGTACATCTTCCTCTTTGAGGGTATACAGGCAGGGTCAAATGCCCAGATAATATGACTGTGCTGGTTTCGTACATAAACATGCCTTAATGCATGCACCATAATTATTCAAAATCCATCCCCTTTGAAATTGTCAAAATTTTCAGAATTTTCAGGATTTTTCAGCTTGAAACATTAATGTTGTCTCCTTTTCTCTAGCTTGATGAAAAAAGTTTTTTTTTATTTTTTTTATTTTTTTCCTTTCTTCTTCCTTCCTTCCCCTTTTTTCTCCAGCAGCAGAGGAGAGAAAGGTTCACATCCTTGTAAGGCACAGCCCCAGGCAGCGTGGCTGGCCCCAGCCAGGAGCTGCTTCCAGGGCTGGGAGCTGCTCTGAGCACCAAGCACATTCCATCAAGTTCCCCATCCGAATGAAAAGCTGAAGTGGCTTTTCTGTGCAGGGAGGATTGAAACCAGATCCTGTTATTAAATTTGCTAAATGGGAACGTAATGATTTACGAGGGAGGTAGTGAACCCTCAGAATGAATTCGGTAGTAATGATGTTGGGTGAACAGGCATGGAGCAGGCTTCAGAAGTAAATGATCCATTAAAAAAAAAAAAAACACACCAAAAAAAACCCAGCTAAACAAAGCTACTAAATGTGAACCAGATAAAAACTTTAATTATTTCTAATGAGATCACCAAAGCAAACAAAGGACTGAATCGTGACTCATCTGATATAACCAATAAGAAGCACAGGCAATATCCTTTTACAGTCACGCTTGAGAAGTTCAAAGCCATGCAACGTATCTAACTGCACAACAGTACTGCTGGCAGATGTGTAACTAAATCCTAGGCATTGCTTTGGGGAAAAAAAAAATAAATCCAATATCTCCACAACTTTTTATTTTTCTGGAACACGTGGCAAAATTCAAAGGGTACTGAAAGTTTTAGGTAACTATATTGAGCACTGCAGGGTGTTAGCACCTTTAAAAAAGGTTGGCTTATTGACAAAAATTTTAGACGGTTTGGAAAGGCTGTACTCTGACAGGAGTTTGTCTTGTAAGAAAAGGTGTGAGGATGTCTGTCCATGGGTTTGTATATGTTTAAAGCTTATTCAGGAGGGATATCTCTTCACTTATTTAAAAAAAAATAAACAAAGATAATAGGGGGAGGACATTGTGGATTTCCACATTACTCTGTAGTGTGTCCATGTCACAGTGGGATCACAGTGGTGAATGCTACAGAGCAAAGCAGGGCTGAATGAAATGAAAGACCCAGAGGTGCAAGCGAGCTGCTTGTGCGAAACTTTCCAATCCTGATCCATCCCCTGGTTTCCCTGGGACAACCTGTAGCTCATGGAGTCACTCTGGGCAGGTCCTCAGCCAAGAAAGGACACCCAGACCCTCAGAAAAGGGGGAATAAAAGAAAGCAACAGCTCTGACACATTAACCACGTATTGCTCTCATCTATAATAACGTACAGCAACATGTATAAAGATCTGGCTCCAGCTCTGTCTGACTCAGGGAGAATTGCTGTGATCAGACAGACTCACTCCTGGAAAACAGTGGTGGCCCACCACAAATGGAAGGAAACATTTTTATGGTTTTTTTTTTTTGCTTTTCTAAGGAAGTCAGGATACCTTCCCTTGCATTCCTTTGCTTCTGTGGCTTTTTCATCACTAGTCTTTTAATATTGCAGTTACATCACTTTTTACCCCCCATTTTTTTTTTCTCTCATTGGTTGATTTTATTTCTCCAGCCCCACCCCACTGTGTAACAATGTGTGTAAAAGGGAACATTTACTTTTGCAATGCTACCTGCGCCGCGAGCAGTAAGGCATCCCGTGTAACAGCTGTGGCTATTAATTCACTGCATCTGCAGTCTGTCTTCTCAGCATCAGCCGCATTTCTTTTCCATATGCTAACTCCCTTTTAGCTTAATTTTCCCATTACCCAGCAGTAACATTGAGTAACTGTGCTGGGCTGTATTCAAATGCAAATTAATATCCCCTTCTGCCCATTAGCTCTGCTGTTTCTTGTCTAGCCAAAGCAACTGGAAACAAGTGAGGAGCTTGGTTCAGTGGTCAGACAGAGGGGCCCTGTCTGGGCTAGGATTGCTCTTCAGCCCCGAGAGCAGACATGAAACAGCAGGCTGCAGAAAGGAGAGGTCCTTCATCAAGATGCTTTCCTGTCAAATAACCTCTGAACTCCAACCGTTTAGCATATGTCATAGCTCTCTTGAACTCTGGTGTTTGACATATATAATTCACACAATCCCTGTGCTGTGCTCTGGATTGGAAACATCCGGTGGATTGATATCGAGAAACCTTTAAATGAGGCATGGGGGAAGGGGATTGAAGGGGAAAAGAGATGTCACTGTGCAAACCATATGACTCAAATCTTAAAAAACATTAGTGAGCCAGGCTGTTAAGCTAAAGAAACATTTAAGCAGAAGAACTTGGCACAAAGCAAGTTCCCCAAAAGAGGGGATATAGACTTGACTGCTGATGCTGATAGCATTAAGGGATAGGAGAGAGTAGAGAGAAGAAAATAAACAGAAGAAAAATATATGGGTTTTTTTTTTTTTTCTCATTCTAAGGAAAAGGTAAGGTATCTTTCTTTCTCAGCTCTCTTTTACAGGACAACTTACGGATAGAAATACCAACGCTATGTTGGAAGGAAAAAAGTGCTTTAATTCCTCTGTACCCCCACCCAGAAAATTAAGCTCCACCCATGTGAGTCACCAACCCCAAAAAGGCTTATGCATTTCTTTGTGCCTATGCAACTCTGAGCTTCATTGAATTTGTTTTGCACTCTGATGCTTAATCTTCAGACACCTACTGGTCTCACCTTTCCCTTTCCAGCACAGACACAGACAGTGTGTGCAAACAGGATTACTACATGCTAGTCAAATCTCCTGCTTTGCAGAGAACATTGTCGTATTTTTTTTTATTATTATTTTCTATTTTTTCTGCCTGTTATTCAGAAAATCTTTTAGTTTGAGTTTATTACTTCCCTTTAAAAATCCCAAAAGCAAAAGTGATACAAGAACAGGAATAGCATCCATCACTCAGAGGACTTCAATGCATGATAAGAAACAAATTTATGATCACAGAATCACAGAATGGTCAGGGTTGGAAAAGACCTTTGGAGATGGCCTAGTCCAACCCCCCTGCCAAAGCAGGTTCACCTACAGCAGGTTGGACAGGAACACATCCAGGTGGGTTTTGAATATCTCCAAAGAAGGAGACTTCACCACCCCTCTGGGCAGCCTGTGCCAGTGCTCTGACACCCTCAAAGTAAAGAAGTTTTTTCTTATGTTGAGACCGAATTTCCTGTGCTCCAGCTTGTGCTTGTTGCCTCTTGTCCTGTCGCCAGGCACCACTGAAAAGAGGTGCTTGATATGACACTTGAACCTATGCTGAGACTAGTTCAAGCTCAGTTGCTGGAAGTCATGCTGGTGTGAACAGAGTGCCTTGCATTGGTTAAAAAAGGATAGGCACCGCTTTTCCTACCACAGTTCCAGCTGGTAACAACAGTCATTCAGTCAAGAGGAATCAAAGAGAGCATCCCCCCTCTCAGAGGAATCCCTGCAACACTGACCAGAAATCTCAGCTTTCTGCAAAACACTTGCAAAAAGTTATGTGCAAAATGGCTTGCACGGCAAAACCAAATGGGTAAAGGTAAGTACCTAGCACATGAATAATTAATAAATAAGAGATAACTGTAATCATTTCACAAAGAGGAATTACTTGCCATGAAAAATTCACTGCTCCTTGGAAAACCCACACCTTTCAGTTCATGATAGGTAAAAAGACAGTTCTTTAAATTTTCCATTTCTGAGTTTTTCAGAACATTAGTTATAAATGTATATAAGGTCATTTAACACATAAGAATTCTGTTCTTCCACTGCAGAATAATGAATGTGTCAGCCCTGATAACTGCTGAAATTCAGCCATCTGCAAGATGTTGTCATGGAAAGAGCCTATTGCACAGGAGTTTTTGGCTGTGGAGATTTTTCTGGAGATCATACTTTTTGTACAGAACTTCGGTTTTTTTGGTCTCCTTTGGAGATAGTAAATTCCATGGCAGATCAGTGTTGTTTAACCTTAGACAAACAAAAAACAAAGGCAACACTCCTTCAATACAAATGTGTGATACCAGGGAAGGAGAGGTTTTGTTACAAGGTGATGAAAAAACCCTTTCTGGACAAAGATGTGAGAAGCTAATCCAACAGCGAGTGAAAGAAATCAGACAAATGTTACATGAAACAGATCAACTTTCATCTGTGACCTACCCACAAAGGACAAGCACAAACTAAAGGCAGGCAAAACAACCCTTGTCCTGCTGGCCTTTCTTATCTTTTAAGAGACACAGCAACTGGGTTCCCAGCTTTGAAGTCAATCAAATGATGAGCCTGCTAAAACTGATTAGCACATGGCTGCATGCGGGGACATGGGTGAAAAAAGAGCTGGGAACACAGTACTCTGAAGTGGAAATGGCTGGAAACTCTGAGGCTGTGGGATCACAGAGGCACATGTAGATCCCCTCTGTCAGCTGCAGCAATGAGGGTAAGCAAAATGCAGGGATGGTATTTCATGCTGCTGAATGTGCATATTGTATCACTCTTGCTTTTGCATTTGCAGTGTTCCCTGCTCTGCAGCTCCGAGATCTCAGGGCATCCTGAACCCTGAAGTCCCTTTGGTCCAGAGTCTCATTTCTGACAGAGCCTAGCATCAAATGTGTCAGATGAAGTGCAAAAAAAAGTCATAATGAATGATAATGGAATAATAGGCCAGAGGGAAAGTTTCTCCCTAATAGCTGGTGATTTGTTCAATAAAAGCAGAGCACAAAACAACAAAAACAGAGAGAAAATTGGCAGCAGGATTAGCCCTGCTATTACTGCAGAAATCCAGCTATGAAGAGCCAAACAGAGAGCGGCAGCGATACCAGGGTGCTAGTCTCCCGCTGCAGGATACAAATAACTCCCATTGAAATCAATGACATTTATTCATGTCCTGTGGCAACAAAATGGAACCTCCTATCTACTTTTCTCAGTGGTGCTGTTGCAGCAAGATCAGGGAGGGTGAAGAATGTGCGTGTGTGTAATTTGTGCTCTCTGTTCAAGAACATTTAACTGTCATGACAAACTGCAAAAACATTGCCAGCCTATAAAAGGGTCTGCAGGTCCCTGTCAGAGGTACAGAGCCACAGGCTGTGCGCAGGCAATGGGACTGTTTGCTTGACTCCATTCCCACTTTATCTCTTGCTGGCAGATCAGTTCATTCAACGAAGTTCATTCAAGTGCTCTCCCTTGCATTTTGGGGTAGAAAATGCCTATTTATTCCAGTTTCCTCTCCTGCCCTACATACCCAGTTACCAACACCACCTTAGGGTGTGAGGAATGTCAGGCACGTAGGCAGAATCGAGGCTAAGGAAACCTCATGTTGCCTCTGAAAAGGCTGAGAGCTTCACTCTAGGGCTAAGTGACAGGTCTTGGTGGGCTTGCTCACATCTGGAAAGAGGATTTTCTTGGGCTTGACCTGGGGAAATCACAGAATTTTCAGAGTTGGAAGGGACCTCTAGAGATCATCTGGTCCAACTCCCCTGCTAAAGCAGGGTTGCCCAGAGCACATTACTCAGGACTGCATCCAGGTGGGTTTTGAAAATCTCCAGAGAAGGAGACTCCACAACTTCCCTGGGCAGCCTGTGTCAGTGCTCTGTCACCCTAACTGTAAAGAAGTTTTTCTATGTGTTGGAATGGAACTTCCTATGTTCCAACTTGCACCCATTGCCCCTCATCCTGTCACTGGGAACCACCGAGAAGAGTGTGGCTCCATCCTCCTTCAACCATAATAAGGTCTCCCCTCAGCCTTCTCTTCTCCAGGCTAAAGAGTCCCAGCTCTCTCAGCCTTTCTTCACAAGGGAGATGCTCCAATCCCTCAACCACCTTGGTTGCCCTTCGCTGGACTGGCTCCAGCAGTTCCCTGTCCCTCTTGAACTGGGGAGCCCAAAACTGGACACAGTATACCAGTTGTGGCCTCACCAGTGCTGAGTAGAGGGGGAGAATGACCTCCCTCGACCTACTGGCCACACTCTTCCCTATGCAGCCCAGGATTCCATTGGCCTTTTTGGCGACAAGGGCATATTGCTGGCTCATGGATAATTTACTATCTACCAGGAACCCCAAATCCTTCTCCTCAGAACTACTTCCCAGCAGGTCCACCCCTAACCTATACTGGTGCTTAGCATTCTTCCTCCTCAAGTGGAGGACCTTACACTTGCTTTTGTTGAACCTCATTAGGTTCTTCTCTGCCCAGCTCTCCAGCCTGTCCAGGTCACGCTCGATGGCAGCACGGACCTCTGGGGAGTCAGCCACCCCTCCCAGTTTGGTATCATCAGCGAACTTGCTGAGGATACACTCTGTACCCTCATCCAGGTCATTAATGAATATATTAAACAAAATTGGACCAAGTATCCACCCCTGGGGGACACCACTGGTTACAGGCCTCCAACTAGACTCTGTGCTACTGATCACAACCCTCTGAGTTCTGCCACACAGCCAGCTCTCAATCCACCTCGCTGTCTCCTCATCCAGCCCACACTTCCTCAGCTTCCTAATGAGGATGTTGTGGGCGGCAGTGTGC
>NW_009646493.1:153944-173137 GCF_000708025.1 Charadrius vociferus
ATGTCCAGCCTGGCCAAGTGGTCTCTGACCCGGTCCTCCTCAACTGAGGGGAAATCTTCCTCCCTCCAGACCTTCCCCCTTGCCTCCAGGGTATGGGATTCGTGAGGGACAGCTTTAGCAGTGAAGACAGAAGAAAAGAAGGCATTCAGTAACTCTGCCTTCTCTGGGTCTTCCACCACAAGAGCTCATTCATCACTGGGCCTACATTTTCCCATCTTGTTCCCATCTCTGCTGGATTATCACAGGTTTGGACTTGGAGTCTCCCCCCCACTCCACTCCCCGTGTTTCTCTGCAAGCAATAGTGTACTGGGCCCCTACATAGCTTGGTTATATCTTGATAATCCTCATAAGATGCTAACCCCCTTTTCCAGCGAATGTAGGCTTTCCTTTTGCTCTTGAGGTCCAGCCAAAGCTCTCTATTTAGCCAGGCCGGTCTTCTTCCCTGTCGGCTTGTTTTTCGAGCCATGGGGATGGCCTTCTCCTGTACTTCTAAGACTACCTGCTTGAAGTAAGACCAGCATTCCTGGGTGCCTTTGCCCTTCAGACCTGCCTCCCAAGGGACACTCTCAACCATGCTCCTGAACAGGCTAAAGTCTGCCCTTCGGAAGTCCAAGGTGGCAGTTCTGCTGGCTCCCCGCCTTGCTTCACCAAGAATCGAAAATTCTACCATTTCCATGATCACTGTGCCCAAGATGAAATGAGAGCTGGGGGCACATACTGGAGGGCAGAATCTGAAGTCAAAGCCATCTTTGCAATGGGGGAAATGGTGGGAGAAAAATGGGCTTGAATCCAAAGTAGTACGTGTATCAGGATACTCTGTTGTAGAAATACAACAGGGTAAATGATTGCTTAGGTAGTCCTTGGGAAAGACTGCTGTTGGGTTCTGAACAGTTAGCAGGGTTCAGCTAAAAATCAGATCAAGATTTGACTAAAACCTTCAAAATAGGGAGGATAAAATGTGTTATGGGAAAAAAACTCAGTATTTTTGCTGTAGCAAAAAAAAAAAAAAAAGTCCAAAAGCTTCTGCCTACACCAGAAAAACATTGAGGGTGCTTTTTTTTCGTTCTGGTTAGTGAAGCATATGTTTGACTGGAGATATAGCTTATACCAGTTACTAGTTAATTTGTCAATACCAGAGAGGCTTAGTCTGAACAAGATCAAGGTTCTCATTCCAGAAGACCTGTACCCGTACATGGGTATAGTTACTCTGGTCGAAATAAATATTTAAAGGAAGAGAGATGCTACATCATAACCAGACTAACTCTTACTTGCAGATATGCTGCAAGATACAGAAAGTGGAATTTCTGTTTTCATATTGGATAAGAAAGGCCTTCCCCCCCTCCCCTTCCTCTTTCCACCTCTCTGAAAATCCCATTAATTCGCCAGATAGGAGCTGTGGGAGCTGCTGGGGAGCTGCTACATTCCAAGGGGATTAGATAATTGGGAGGGAGGAAGGGAAGGAGTTGCTGAAGGGTCTTGGCAAAACTCAAGACCCTTCTCCCCACACCTTTTCCCCGGTCTCTCATCTGCCTTGCTCTTCCCTGCTACTGAATTACATCAAAAATAATAAAACTCTTGAATTCAAGAAGGCACAGTTGCAGACACTTGCTGCAAATCCCTGTATGGCCATATCTGTTGCAGAATTCATAGCAGTGGCTTGAATCCATTTAGTCAATGTCAGCTGGAGACTTTCAGGGTTTATCAGGTAGAGCAAAAAATCCCTGTGTAGAGACCCTTAAATTACTATAGCACTTTTTTATTAATTCAGCTTCACAGCACGGAAAAAAAGTAAAATAAAACCCCCAACACTCTGAAAAATAAAGCGAAGACTGTAACAGTCTGAAGCTATAGTAGTTTAGCCAGAAGTGTGAATTTAAACCAATAGAAACCCTTTTGTAAATATTATTATTTCAATTTAGATTAAGTCATCTAGAACACTGACTGATGAAGGACATTTCATTGGAAAAACCCTGCTTCTCTCACATATAATATGACTCTGAACTAAATTAAATTTTTCATAATCTAGAAAATATTAAACTGCATGAAAATTATATCTGTTCAGTCAAGAGAGTTTCGGCTGAGGGGTTGCCTATGAATAATTTCCTTTAGAGTTTCATCCTTTATCTTGGGCAATTCTGTTATTGTAGCCCTGGATTAACAATTGGTTTATTGCAATTTAGCTTAAAAGGAAACAACAGTGTCCCCATGGCAGTTTGCTTGGTTTTAACTGGTGCCCCTGTGTATCTGGGTAGCAGGTGGGGTTTTATCCACGTTAAAATGGAAGATCTAACTGGAGTGATGTGAGCACAGCAGACTGGAGCGGATACCTCTGTGATTTAAAAGGAGGTCAGTGTAACTATAACTTTGTCAGAAGTGCCTGCAAAACCAGCTGTTAACATCCTCATCATCCACTGAATCGGCATCCAACCAAGGTGGAGTGTGAAAAATCTCAGTGTGAGTGGGCACCTGGAGGCACCCTGAATGTCAGTGTGACTATCGCAACCTGGTCTGGCTAGATGTGTCCTAGTCTTCCTACGCATCCCTCCTACAGTCACATCTCCTGGCAGGTAGAGATGATCCTTGCATGGGATTAGAGACCCACTTTACTCATTTTCCATGGGCAACATCAAGTAAAATCCATTTTAATTGGAACAATTTTGAAGGAAATTTTGCAAGTACAAATGAGGATAAGAACCAGGCTTCTACCAAAAAGAAATCCCAGCAGGTCTACTCTAAATTTCACCAACTGAATCATGACTCTAAGGACAAACCTACTTTGTAATCTGGGGGTGTGACTAGGTCTGAAATCTGACAGATGCATAATCCTTCTTACGTTCACAAACTATAATAATATTAATTGTTTGACATATGACGTACTTTTTCCAAATATCTAGTCATCACACAAACAGGAAGAATTAATCCTTTTTATTTTTCTTACAGAGCATTGCAGTTACCAGATAATTTTGTTAGTTTAGTTTGGGGGGCAGAGTTGTTGCTTTTTCTTCAAAACATGTGCATAGTTATTTCCAGAAGAAAGAAGAGAATGTTCCATGAGCCCAAAGGGTAGCCAGGTTAAAAGATATACCAGTATGATGTATCTTACGAGTCTCTCCATACGTTCATGTTCAAGTAATTCATCACCAGACTGAAGGAAAAGACAAGTGGTCAGCTGGTGGCTGTAAATCTAGTCTAGTCAGACATATTTGCAGAAAGTCTAGGAGCTAACACTGTCCTGTTTTAAATAGTAGCTGAGTGTTGTTCATGTGTGCCTTATCAATCATAGAGTCTCAACGCAAAGGCATCCATGCTATAGATGGAAATAAAGACCAGGCGCTGCTGGGACTGTTGTTCATGCAGACAAGCAGATGAAGTATTGGGCATTTTTATTCTAAAGAGCACAGGGTACCAAAAGAGTCAAACTCATTTTATTTCTACCTTTAAAGGTCAGTGCCTGATTCTTGTCTAAAAGCTCCCATGGAATTGTGCTCTGTGAAGGTAAATGCTCAGGATCTTGACAAGACCTGCGGCTCTATCTCACCTATCTTCAGCCATCTGTAAAGCAGGTACCTTATGTAAACTGATCACCTCATTTTCTTCCGTAATTAGCAAGAGACGCAATTCAGCAAAGTTGCCCCTTGTGGTTCCTTTTCTCTGTGTTGATGGTGGAGGGAATTCATATTATGAATTTTAACAACCTGCCTAACTTTTAGATGCTCAATGCTGTCCAGTACCTGATTTGTTGAGTTTCAGCTACACCAAACCTACTTTTCTGACCCCTGGGGAGCCTTTGCTTAACCAGCACCTGCCTCACGGCAGCTGTGGCAGCTGGAAAGAGGGGCTGTAATTAGGCCACTGTTACTCTAACTGAACATGCACAGAGCAGGCAGAGGATGAAGTGCCTCAGTGCACTTGCGTCCTACTTAACTCTCATCTGAGACACCGGATTTTTCCACTGAAAACTAAGCAGTTTGCAAAAGGAGCTTCCTCCTGAACTGTCCACATCACAGTGAGATGCCAAGTCAAGATGCCACAGAGAAACTTTTCTGGGAAACATGTTGTCACATGTACCACTCACTCCCTTTTGTTCTGCAAGATCTCTCAATTTCTTTATGCTCCTAGAAGGCTCTGAGATGTTCAAGGGACAGAAGAAATCCGTAAAGTTACCTCTGGCAACTTGCCTCTGTATGTCCAGTTACAATCTTGGGCAGTTTCCATAATATGCACAGTACAGTTCGAGCATTTGTTATTTATATTCTGCCTCTTAAACTTATCAAAATGTGTCCCCTCTACCAGAACTCACAAGGAGTAGGTGTTGTCATGAAACTGCCTCTTTAAAGTTCTCTAGAATCTGCACTGGGGGAATAAAGGACAAGGGGGGTTTCTGACTCTGTTCTCTTCACATAGCAGAAATAAATCAGAAGGGGTGAAAACGAGAGAAATGCTGCACACCACTACTCATATCAGTGCATTACTGCTGCTCCCTTATTTGCTGGGTGAATTTGTTTTCTGCACTCCTGTCTTTACCACCTTGCAAAATGTAGTCTGTGCTGCAGTTAGATTCAAGATGCATCCTGTATCCCATCATCACTCACTTCACTCAGCACAAAATGATGCTTCTCACATTTGCTTGTTTTTCACATTCCTACAATGCTTCTCCACCACATTTGCTTGTTTTTCACATTCCTACCCCTGAACCTTCCCTCGTGCTACCAATTCCACACACACTTGTTGCTTCCTTGTCCTGTCATTAATCCTTCATAATCCTTATTCACACACTCCTACCCACTTACTGCTTCCACCTGGGCCACAACCATGGCCTGACCAGTCAATACCCAACGTGCGCTGCACTTCTCAAAGAAACATGAAGCCCAAGTTAAAAGATCCTTCTTTCTCTATCCATTTGTGTTTTGCACATTGAAACACACAATTTGGTTTTCAAATTGCTGACAGTCAGTGACTGCATTTGCTACATTTTGCATCTCAGAGTTTAACAAATATCATGGATGAAAACCCTGCATGTCCAATTTGCATAAGTGGGGAATTCAGACGCAGTTGCACTGCGTCTTTATGAACTCCAAGAAGTGCCAGATGACCAGTCACTCTAATTGCTACATGGGTTTGGGAGCATTTGATTTCTGAGGAGCGATTAAACCTGAAACAGATTGTGCCCAAAGAAAAGTGATCTGCATGAAAATGCACTTAATTATAAACTGCCACGGCAGAAACGGAACCTGACAGCCCAGCTGCCCCATAGGACTTCTGCATACGTCACTGAGCAGAAGAAATGGTACTAAGAACCAAGCTCATAAAATCCACTGACAGGCACCAAAATGAACTCTGATTTTCAGAAACAGTTGGTGCCCAGGTAGATTTCATAGGTGCAAGGGTAAGTACTGGGCATATAAAGCATTTGAGAAGAGAATTTGGTAGAGTCAATATCTGCAACCATTTGCAATCATCCAGAATCAGAGATCTGATGTATGTGGAGGCATATACGTGTTGCAAGTTCCTCTGGGAGAGAATAGGATTCTACTAAACAAAGCCATACATCTTCTGCCATGTGGTAGGGGTTTACACCTTTCTTGGCTAATTTTTTATGCTGTAATTGAAGCAGCTAGGTATTGAGTTCCTTGTCCTTTCCCCAAGGAATAAGATGCCAGATACTGTGAAGACCTGGCACCACATCATGCACAGCCAGTAGCAGATTAAGAGAGGCATTTCCTTCTACTACAAGATCTGTGATGTGAAAGGTTGCACATCATCAGGCAATTACACTTAACAAGGTAGCACAGCACCACTTAAAATACAGCAAACAGATACCATGAAAGGATCTTGATCACAAGGATTCATCAATTTCAAGACCAAAACTCCTCACAAGTGTGGTAATATGGGTGGGAAGTCTACAAGAATCATCATGGAGAATAAAAGCAAGAAAATAGAGATAAATCTTTATTATCTCCACCAAAGAAAAAAAAAAGGGCAAGAAATAAGAATAATCATAGAATCACAGAATGGTTTAGGTTGGAAGGAACCTTAAAGATCATCCAGTCCCACCCCCGTGCCATGAGCAGGGACCCCTCCCACTAGACCAGGTTGCTCAAACCCCATCCAGCCTGGCCTTGAACACTTCCAGGGATGGGGCCTCCACAGCTTCCCTGGGCAATTTGTTCCAGTGTCTCACCACCCTCACAGTAAAGATTTTTTTCCTAGTATCTAATCTAAATCTACCCTCTTCCAGTTTAACTGTTACCCCTCATCCTATCGCTACACTCCCTGACGAAGAATCCCTCCCCAGCTTTCCTGTAGGCACCCTTTAGCTACTGGAAGGTTGCAATAAGGTCTCCCCAGAGCCTTCTCTTCTCCTGACTAAGCAACCCCAACTCTTTCAGCCTGTCTTCATAGGAGAGGTGCTCTAACTTTCTGATCATCTTCGTGGCCCTCCTCTGGACCCATTCCAACTGGTCCACTTCCCTCTTCTGCTGAGGATTCCAAAGATGGATGCAGTAATCCAGGTGGGGTCTCACCAGAACAGAGTAGAGGGGCAGAATAACCTCCCTCGACCTGCTGGCCATACTTCTTTTGATGCAGCCCAGGATATGGTTGGCTTTCTGGGCTGCGAACACACATTGCTGGCTCATGTTGAGCTTCTCATCAACAAACACCCTCAAGTCCATTCTCCACCTAGCATTTATTTCTGCTTCCTAATGGCATGATAAATACTGTGGATGAAGATAGAAAAAAGCTATTGGGTGATACTGTTTTATTTGGAAGGAAACCAGTTAGCAAAAGGAATAGATGCTTGTGTTAAAGAACAAAGATACTGAAGTAGATATGGATCTTTCAGTAGAACTTCTGATTCTAGCAGATCAGAACAGATCTACAAACTCTAGATCTAAACCCTAGAAAAATGCCAGCAAATAATAAGTTCAATAGGCATCTGTGAGGAAGGCATCAACGCAAGGACAAACATTGTGCAGAATAAGAATACAAGTACTAAATTAAAGCAACAGGACACATATGACTAGCAAAACTGAGGATAGTCCAATAACTACATTAACAACAGTATCGTGAAAAGCAGAAAGGAGATTCCAGGCATGTGTGCAGGGCCATGGAGGCTGTGAGAACATCGGGTGCAGTATAGTTCTCTGCAGGACTAGCTTTCCACAGTAAAGTACTGCACTAACAGAGTTTAACTGGTTTCAGTACTCAGTCTGATCTGTTCAGAGTTGAATGGAGCCTTACCACATGGAACAATGCAGCATTGTGTAAACATCTCTGGGAAGGAAAACCAGAGGATCCTATAGACTGGTTGTAAAGATAGGGAGATTTTTAGAGAACAGGAGGAGATCAGTAGCATGATTACAGTATGTTCTAATGGTCTCAGTAGACAGACACTGCTGAAGGAGGCCAGCCCTTCTCTTGGTACATAAGCATCCAAACCAGCCTGATCCCAGCTAGACTATGGATCAGTCATAACAAAGAGCATAATTGTACTGTAGACAAACAACCAAGACCTGAGGATCACAGTTAAAAGCCAAAGGGAAAATGAAGACTGTCAAAAAAGGAAAGCCCAGGAAACATGACTTGTAGCTTGTCACTTATACTAGTTGATATACAGAATTATTAATGACTGTGGGACATCAGGTAGCAGGAAACAAGTTCTCAGTGTCAGAATGATCTCTGTCTATAAACACATTTTTCAAAGCAATGGGCAACTATGGGACAAATTTGAGTTAGAAATAGTGCAATTTGAGCCTCGTGAAATGGCTGTATCCATTTGATCTGCTGGTGTCAGTGGAAAAGGAACTGTCAGGACCACAAAGGTAAGGCAGCACTGCAGTGTAAGAAACCAGCGGGTAAGCAAGTCTGAATTGGCATAAAGCTGCTGTAGACAGCAGTGTTAATACACCTAGTAAACTTTACCAGGATCTAAGAACACACCCAGTCTTGTTAGCAGGCTCTGTTGGATGTCCATGTTTCACTGGTGTATGCCCAAAGGGGCAGGTGCTACTGGATACGTATGTTAAGGAGGGTAAGGCCCTGTGTTGCTATGTGATCAAACCGAGTTGTGTCTCCCAGATCTCCCAAACACAAAGATTATAACTGATGACCTTTGTATTATTGGGAAAAGTAAAGTCCAGATGAGAATACTGGCCTATAAAACTGCCATGCAGGACATCCTGAAAAGACTCCTCAAACACTTTAAGGCAGGACAAAGATAAGAGGTTTTAACTGGACTTTTCAGGCTCTATTATTAAATTCAGCGGTATCAGGGAATGTTCTCGAACACTGGGACATATTTGTCTGTGTTGTTAAATTGACAGACTGGCGTCAGGAGTGGTTTTGGCACAAGCAGCTACTGAATAACTTCCAGGCACAGTTTGGAAGTTAGCACTGGCCAGGACTACCCCCAGTGGGCAGTTTGGATGTGATTACCTTATTTCAAGGCTAGGAGAGTTCCTGGGTTGTTCTACGTGTGCTGGTCTCCACTTCAGGAACTTTTCTGGACATGTTACACTGCCATAGATATAACTTTGAGACTCTCCAGGCAACCCAGCAAAGATAGTGCTACAGACAGTAAAACCAGTCCATAGCTGCTGTCCTCTCCAGAAACAAGCAGACTGTGCCCCACTGCCAAGGGAGGGAGGTGTAGCGCATGCAAGATTGTAACCTACTAAAAGGGAGTAAGCAATCTTTCCATCAGACCTCAGAGGTAGCCTGAAATGGAGGTATACCTCTTCCTGCAAAGGCATTTCTCTGACTAGCCAGTGACTTTTTATATGGGCAGGGCTCAGTTTGAAGATAGTTTATAGAAAACAAATGTGTGAAAGGATCATGCTGTATAGCTGAGCAGGTCTGAGTCTAGCAGCAAAGTCCTCACAACCTGATAGGAAAACTCAACAGTCAGGCTACCTAAATGCGTGACCTACAGGCTCAAGGCAGTGGATGAAGCAAAACTTAAGAGTGGTAGTGAACGGAAAGCATGTTGTGAAATGCAATGCAAAGTCTAGATGGTAGAAAGACCTAGAAAGACCATGAATGTCCACGACTGTGCCTGACATGAGGCAGGCAGGACAGAGAAAACATGTATTTGGGAAAAAAAACAGAGCTAACAGGTTGCCATGCAACAGAATGAAGATAGCAATAAGGTTAAATCAAGTTCATAATCAAGATACTGAAAACAAGAAGTAGGGGAACTGGTTTGAAAATCAACTCATTTGAAAGTATATGACTTGAAAACATTAAAAAAGGGCGATGGTTAAAGCCACATCTGTAGGTTCAGGAACGTGCTAATATCCACTTGCCTTAGTGGCAACTGATCCTGTAAAGCTCACTGAAGCTAAAATTGTTCAAACAGTGGTTTAACCATTCTTGTATGACTTAGAAGGAGGAGCTTATCTTTCAGGAAGAAATTCTTTGGAGGTTTACCAAGAAGTGACTCTCTTTGTAACGGCTACGTGCAATTGCAGGTTCTCTGCAGAAATAATAAATGTCCGTTTTGCGTTGCAAACATCTCATGATGTTATCAAGCACAGAGAACATGAAATGTCTCTTAATCTTTGATTTGCACACTTCCTTCTGCTTTGTGCAGCCCACACATCTCCTCTGAGCAGTCTTGACCCAGGCAGATGAGGAAAGAAAACAACAGAATCTGTTTAGGAGATCAGTTGTAAAGCAGTGATCATGCTGGTCCTCAACCTGCTTCAGATGACTTAAACCTTTTCTATCTATTTCAGAAAAAAGCAAGAGCTGTAAGTAGGGAAATAGCAAAGGAGGGAAAAAAAGTAAGGGAAATGGATCATGTCACAGATGTCTCATGTCTGTATAAAGTCAGTTTATGATGGAGAAATGGGGAAATTTCATTGTGTGGAAGAAAGCTGGGAATTCTTTGATAAAATGTCTGACTAAAACTGAAATATTAGTGTGAAGGGAATACAAATGAAAGGGCAAATAAATATTTGCTTTCTGTCCTAGGATATTTGAATTGTGTCAGGCTTCAGCTAAGATCCTGAACGTACTTAGAAAGAAGGCAAAACCTTGTCTTAACCTCTTAATCTTGCAAGGTGCGCATGCCAGACCATACCTAAACCGTTTCCTGCTCTGTGGCACCACCTCCTGGCACAGAATGACAACACAATTCCGAAAAGAAGATGAAAAGTAAACTTTCTGTGCAGTTGCTTTGTTTGATCTAAGTTATTGTTAGAACTGATTATATGAGGTAAAGCAGAGGATGACCCCATATTTTGATGAAGGGGTCTAAATTCATATAATTGCAAGTAATTACATCATTAGCATTACAGAATTAAATCATGAGTAAAAATAATGCTGTATTAACACACCTTTACAACCTGTTATATCAGTGATCGAGTGATCTTTGGTAGCATGTACATTCCATACCCACTACCCAAGGTTTCCTGTGTCTTTCAAACCTACCCTAAAAACATAGAGAAAACAAGAAAGAAATCACAAAGTTCTCTTTTGTGTCATGTAGCAACAGGAGGCCTTGAAATAAGATCTCATCTGCACAGGCTGTTCTGCCACTTCTGAAGCCAACAGAAATCCATGTTGTCGCACTGCAGGCAAGATTTTAGTTTTACATCTCAATCACCACTGGATGTTCAACGTGAACCACACTAACAAACATGGCTCACTCCATTAGGCAGGAGAAGACTATTTATAAAAAAAGCCTGGAGGCATTTTTCAGAGACAGTCCTTGGTCTCTGCCCATCATTCTCCCTTCTCCCCACAGGGGCGCTTTGCCTTCCTTCCATGTTTAGATAAGGGATGATATATGAAATTACAATAAGGAAGGTGGGCATGTGACTACAAATAAAAAAAAATGTTGCTATTTTTCCTCCTGTTGTTCTTCAATATGTCTTCACCTTTAGTCTGTAAATTGATGAAAAATCAGCATTCGTGCTTCCAGCAGGCTGTGATATCTATTTTCTAGGCGTAGACTGATCAGCTCCAGTCTTACCCTCATTTCCATATTCCAAAATGTGTCACAGTAGACAAGCTAAAGGTTTTGGGTGGAAAAGCCATCTGAATATATTGGGTACAGCTTTATTAAAGATTTAGAAGCGAGTTGGCAAAATCCTCTTCCCAGAAAAGTAGAAAGAATTCATTTAGGAAAAAATGAGAACAGTAAATGCAGTAAATGTGTGGAAGGCAGGATTATATTCTATTTAATAAGACGTTCCTGCATTTAGAAAGACTAATCAAACAGGTAAGTGTAAATAAAATTGATTACAACTGATCTTTCAGGATGGTATTTTTTTAAAATTGCTTAAATGAGCACAAAAGAGGAGGGGAAAGAAGTTGCTGATCCTGTCACTTTCCAGGCACTGAGTTATGGATCTGGAACAACAGAACAGAGACTTACAAAATTGTTACTTGACATCTTTATTCCATGTACTTGAGAAAAGAAAACATATTCATCAGCTCAGCGGAAAAGGAGATGCTATGGGAAAAAGGTTCCTATCTAGCTAGATCTGCATTTTCATCTTGCTACAAAACAGAAAATCTGAGAAGATTGCCTTTCTTGCTATTGGGTTTATCTTGACTGCAGTAAAGTTAGGCTCAATTCTTCATATTGTCCTTCCCACAACTGTGGTTTTGTGTAAAATATCAAAACCTTCTCTACCTAATCTGTAAAAGGAAAATAATAGTTCTTCCTACTGGTGTGACTGCAAAAACATTGGGAGTTGCTGCCAATACCTTCTGTACATAGCTGCCAGGACTGTTTGCTAGATCTGTATCTGAATATCATGACAGGATGAACTTTGCTTGTTGCAGTTTCAGTGATCTTGTAGTCTAACAACAGTACTGTTTGACAGTAAAGTGTTTCTTGTTTAATAAGGAATAATAAAACCACACTCAAGAACATTGTAGAGGCGGCATATGGAATGCAACTCACGTTGCAGTTATCAGAATTTGATTACTTAGGGGGACGGATGTTAAGGCACATGGAAAATAAGGAGGTGATCGATGACTGCCAACATGGCTTCACTAAGGGCAAATCATATCTGAAAAATCTGGCAGGCTTCTATGATGGCGTTACAGCGTTAGTGGATAAGGGAAGAGCAACTGACATCATCTACCTGGACCTGTGCAAAGCGTTTGACACTGTCCCACATGATATCCTGGTCTCTAAATTGGAGAGACATGGATTTGACAGACGGACCGCTCTGTGGATAAGGAATTGGCTGGAGGGCCACACTCAGAGTTGCAGTCAATGGCTTGATGTCCAAGTGGAGACCAGTGATGAGTGGCATTCCTCAGGGGTCAGTATTGGGACCGGTGCTGTTTAACATCTTTGTCGGTGACAGGGACAGTGGGATTGAGGGCACCCTCACCAAGTTTGCCAATGACAGCAAGCTGTGTGGAGCAGTTGACACACAGGAAGGAAGGGATGATACCCAGAGGGACCTTGACAGGCTTGAAAGGTGGGCCTGTGTGAACCTCATGAAGTTCAACAAGGCCAAGTGCAAGGTCCTGCACTGGTGCAGGAGTTCAAGGCCAGGTTGGACGGGGTTTTGAATAACTTGGTCTACTGGAAGGTGTCCCTGCCCATGTCAGGGGGGGTGGAACTAGATGATCTTTAAGGTCTCTTCCAACCCAAACTATTCTATGATTCTGAGTTAAGTTGAACTAACCATCTGCTTTGAGAACATCTCAGAAATGTACTTTCCAAGATACTAAGGAGTCTGAAATCCAGATACTAACTTTGATTAATGTTTCTGTATTGTTAATAAGACCATTTTTATGATGACCTGCTTCTTGCAGGACCTCAGATAAACTTGGCAATGAACAAAACAGATTTTGGAGCACTAAGATGTCAGGCAGCTTATTCAGCAGGTATTTATATCTTCTGTCCCAGTATCAGGAAAGGTGCCATTGTCTTTGAGAGGATAAAATTAGGTGCTAACTCTACACATTCACAGAAAAGTCCTGCAATAGCACTTGCTAATACTCTTTGAAATAGAGTAGCAACAGCAATACAGCAAAAAAAGAAGAGGATATGGTCAAGATTTGGTTTTGTTAAAAGCATTTTATAAAAAAAAATAAATATCAAAAAACATAAAGCCAATGCCAAGAACATGGAGCTCTAGGAGTCTGGGTCTTTCCAGCTGTGGTAGGAAGGAACTGAACCACCGAGGGTCTCAGGGAAACAACTGTGTCAAGCATCACCATTGGGTCTGAAAGAGTTTAAGAATACATTGACCCTTTTTGATTTCCCTTCTGTAAGTACAAACCCACCCTTTTTCTCAAAGGTTTTTAAGCACACTTACTCTTCTTTCAGGCTAAAGGAAAATTTCTCGTGCATTGTTTAGCACTTCCCTCTTACTACCTTCTTCTCCCCTATGTACCTCCTTTACTTCCTTTATTCCCAATAAAGAAAAAAAGTTACACAGCTGTAAAAGGATTTCTGGACTTAATTCAAACAGTGTTTTCACATCATGTTCATCGACATAGTGCTTTCATGTTTTAAGCACTTTGTTCAGGACATTTGCACAGATACTGAAAAAGCTTAATTCTTTCTCACTTTGGTTTAAAAGCAACGCACCCAGTAACATAAACAACACACTGAAGGAGCAAATAACCTCAAATAAATAGAGACCGCCCTAAAAGAGTAGTAATAATAGTGACTTTTTGAGATTGATCTCAAGCAGATGGAAATATCTTTTCTCCAGGGTTCTTCCTCTTATGAGCAGCAGCACTGGGAGCAAAATCAAATTCCATGTGTTAGAAGTTCAGTCTTTTCTCCACGTTCCCAATGCACCCTAAGATTTAATTTTTGTTAGTAAATAATGCAAAATAAATTGAAGCAAGAGACATGGTAAATCTCCTGTTGGAACAGTTGGAGCCTTTTACTTTCCGAAAGAGGGTGACTGCATTCAGCCTGCTTTTTTGGGAACAAACCCACCTGCTGCTGTCCCCCAAGATGTGTCTAGTCCTTGCCTGGGAGAGGGGTGGAAGCTGTGCCAAGGAGAAACCTAGAAATTATTCAGTCCAAACTTGACTTTCAGCTGTTTCATAGAGTAAGTATAGCTGAAGTTTCCAGAAGTACCTAAAACAGGTCAATATGCTGTCTTTAAACATGTGAAAACTGGAATTACATTATGAATTTTATAATATCACCTACTTGAAAATAAGATTTTTATACCACATGGCACTGGAGACACTTCCCTCCATCAGAAGGACAAGAACTGAGGCAGAGACTGTGGGTATTTGTTGTGTGAATGCAAAGGAGACTGTAGCACATGGTCACTAGTTAGGGTTGTGACCTGGCAGAGCAGCCTGGCTATGGGACCTCTCTAAATTCCTAATTGCACACTGGAATCACTCGGAAGTTAAAGATCTTGTGAACTTTGTTCCGTCTCTGCCTAGCTCTCCCATTGCTCATGTGCAGAACACCTTAAACAACAGAGTTTCAGAGCTATGCACATCCCAGAGGCATTTCCACCCATGTGATGACCACACTCCCAACCAGCATAGTGGCACCTGGACAAGAGGCCTGGTTTACCTCCTCACCTCCAGACAGAAAGACCCAGCAGGCAGGCTCAAACAGCAGATACTATTGCACAGAGGCTCATTGGTTCTTGTGGAGGGCTGATCCCACTTTGCAAGTTGAAGTATGCACAGGCAGATCAGGAGAAAATGCATGGAAAGGAACTTTGGGTAGGGAGAAGAGATAAGAATCAGTACAGGTCTGGTGAGGAACTAAAGTCACACCCAGGACTGGCCAGAAACGCAAGTTCTTCCACTCAGCTTTAAAATGGGGTAACATGTCTAGAATTTAACAAGCATTCTTTGAGGCACTTGAATAACATATGTGTCACTGTTGTTTGTTGCAGCTCATGGTATTCACACAAGCTGACACTTTATATTCGCTAGTTTCAAACACCACTTATCTGGTGTTTGCAAATGGATTATGAGATACCTTTAGCAAATGCTAACTATTTAGCAAATGTTTAGTCCTTAGCTTTTTGAACCCAAACCAACCGGTTTCAATAGCTTACCTAAGAAGTTGTATACTTCAACACTCTCCACCCCTGTGCTAATATTTTTCTAGCAGACAATCTTCCTAACAATCTCTTTCTCTTTGGATGCTTTTATTCAGTTGTCTTACTACTTGGCAATCAATGGATGTCTTGACATCCCATTCAGCTGTTAATAAGTGAACTCAGCAACTCTCTATACTTTGTCACAGGCAGTAACCTCTATCTGTCTATAAAGTAAGTCTTCCCCCATTCGGCCGGACTGCAAAGCTACGTCCTAAGGGCATTTTCATATAGTTCTCATGTCTTCCTCTTCTTTGGGAGGTGACATGGTCTCTGTTGTTCTTTTAGCTACGGAGGACCAGATGTGACTCAAAAATTTACAGCATTGGGGTACAGTAGTTTCATCCTTGAGGTGTTCAGACCATTAATATGAATGCAGTTAGTAACCATTGGTTTTCATAAATTAGAGGGAGAAGAAAGTTCTGTGAGAAACTTGATCCCTGTCTCACAGAGGCATTAACCACAGATAAAAAGGCGGTGGGTAACTATTGGGCAGTGCTTTTCAGGGTGTTTCACGTACCAGAATAAACATATTCTCAATGACGGCTTTCCCATTTTCTGGTTCCAATCCCAAAGCCTTTTCATAGCAGTGACAGTACTTGGTTTTCTAAAATAACACAGGGGGAAAGATGACGGAATGGGATGGGTGCAGCTTGCCCTGCTATGTTACCACAGAAACTCGGCAGTGAATTTTCTTTATGCACTTCTGCTAGCCTTCTACTCCCCTGTGTGCACCTATGAATTTCATCATGATTGAAAACACACCAAATAAACACCCAGGCACATTAACTGACTTCACTTCCTTTGAAGAAACCCAAGCAAGCATCAGAATAAAAAGAAGCACTAGCAGCAATGTAGGAAGACAGATGCAGGTATAATTGAAAGCTCCCTTCCTCTTGGCCTGACTGTAGAAGAAGTTAGGTAGCACCTGGAAAAGCTGTGCAGTTCCACAGCATGGGACCATGAGAAGTATTTATTAGGAAGATTCTCCAGCCTAAAACATATTAAGCTGCCCACATGCTGGGCAATTGATATCATAGGTACTGTGGGATGAGTTAGCTAAGATCAGTTCTATGGCACCGAGACAGCTGGTCAGTTAGACAAGACACAAAGCAGACCTTGGGAAGAGCACAGCTTTTTGGCTCTGAGTGATTTAAGAGAGAACACATGGATGGCACAAGTAGGAAAATATCTGGAGTGGAAAGAATAGGGCAATCAAATGCCTCCTGAAACATAAAACTCTGAAAATGTAGAATACACCTGGAGAAAATGTAAGCAGGTAGTCATTCTGTCTGCATGGGCAATATGGTCCTGTCAAATGGGACATGATCTGAATGTGACCTAACTGTCAGGTGCTCTCAGTCACAAAACTGTTGGGGTCCTTAGGAAGGAAAAAGAGGAAAAGTAAACAGTGACACAAGCATCTCTCCAGGATCCAAAGGTAGAAATAGGGATCCTGGACACTTGAAACAACAGTAACTTTCCTTTAGAGGACAGAACAGAACAATCTTGGAAAGGGCAGCATGTCTAAGAAGCCCCTTCCGGGATGTCTCACCAAGGGTCTGACCCAGCCCTTCCCTCAAACTGTCAGTGGCTCAGGAGGAAGTGCGTACCGAAATAGAAGTGCAATATTTAGGTGTAATATTTAAACAGATGTTGTTTTTTCCTTGTTATTCTTCACTCACACTTGTTTATCAAGGGTCATACAAGTTCAACTTCTGTAGGAGGTCCATCCGCTGACATAGAGGATATAATAATCCCAGGATTCCCTGGAAACCCTCTGGTTACCCCAGGTGAATAAACATTGTTCTGATGTTGGGTAGCCTTCACAGGAATCATTCAGCAAAACTACTGCTTTCTGCACATACAGTTTAAGCTGTTTCAGCTCTGCTCAACACCCTAAACTTACCTGGTCCCTTTCTCACTTCTGCATGCTACTTCAAAACAATCTGCATGTTTCAGCTTTGCTTGCCATTTCAAATCTGACTCCACTGCTTGATGCCTTAAAACCATCTCTACACAACATCTCAACTTTTCTCATCACTTAGATGTTACCTTTGCTCCCTCTTAGCTCTACTTGTCACCTTGTCCCTTCAAAGCTGCCTCTTTGTATTATTGTTTGGAGGACTTAGGGTACCTAGGATATCAACAGACTTTCTGTAAAGGAACACAGTCATGATATCACAGAATCACACAGAATCTTCAGAGTTGGAAGGGACCTCTAGAGATCATCTAGTCCAACTCCCCTGCTAAAGCAGGATTGCCCAGAGCACATTACTCAGGACTGCATCCAGCCAGGTTTGAAAATCTCCAGAGAAGGGGACTCCACAACTTCCCTGGGCAGCATGTTCCAGTGCTTTGTCACCCTAACCAGAAAGAATTTTTTCCTTGTATTTGAATGGAACTTCCTATGTTCCAACTTGTGCCCATTGCCCCTCGTCCTGTCACTGGGAACCACTGATAGCTTCTTTTGTGTCCTTTGTCATATTCAATTTTCTCACCCTGTTTGTGTTACTACTGCTGAGGTCAGGTTCATCCTTCTCCAGGTACTTCTGATACGGTCCCATCGTCCACTCAGTATGGCATTAAAAGCTGACATGTAATTGATGTGAGCATAATCTGTTTAGTTAGTTCTCGTGTCAATATAGGTAAGAGACCAGAAATCTGCTGGGACTGGCCTTCTTTTTCCTTAAATGCATGACCATCTTGTGATTTCCTTTATCTATAGAGATTACAAAGTTAGTCTTGTTTCTCACAGTAGATGGTGGGAGCAAATTGATGATTTTGATAATTTTCATTTAACTTGGACATAATTCTTCATGAGACTATTCAGAAGGAGTGTAGAGAGTGAGGTGTTCCAGATCAGAAAGTAACTGACAGCTGTTAATTCTAAGTTGAATACATAACCTAAAATGAGGTCAAGCAACAGGTAGCGGGACAAACAGAACAAATAAAATCTCTAGCAAGTAGATGGATTAAGATCAGGTGATACAATACTAAACTCATTTCCCATTAAGGGAGTTTGTATAGAAATCACATAGGCAGGAAACATATGAAGTCCTGTGTTTGGTCCTCTAGAAGGGCAAGGGACCAATGACAATGAAGAAGCATCCTTGGGATAAAAAAGTTGTTGAGAGTACAGAGCTAAACCAAAAGACCACAGCCATCTCACCTATTAAACTCATTATCACAGTTCTTGTCCTAAGGCAGAGCCTGGCAGGGGTACTTAACTGGTTTATTGCTGTAGGACTCACAACAGTTGAAAAAAAAGAAAATTAGCAAAGCTGGTGAATTCATTGGTCATTTGAAAGCCTCTCCAAACAAACAAGTGCAAAACATCCCATCAGCAGGGACCCCAAATAATTATATACATTTATAACAAGGAGTCATTCTCCTCCCTACCTGGAGAGAAATTCCAGGAGACTAGGTTGAAGTCAAATATTTTTCTATGCTTGACGCGTCAGCAGAGTTCTGGCAGGTTCCCTAAGAAAAACAGAACATACTTTTGTGAACACTATGTGAGCCTTTTGGGAGACATTCTGAGTTGGACTGTGCTACACACCTAAGGTGTTTCACAGAAAAATATAACATATTCTTGACACTAAAACAGGTTCTGAGATTTTCTGGGTGAAATTTTGAGCTGTGGAAAAATAGTGGACAGTATTAGCAAAGTCTTTGAGGAGATCAGGAGAGCCCCAGAGCAACAGTGGCTACTGAAAGTTCTTCATGTTAGATGTGACTTACCTAGGATTGTAACTAGTCCAACAAGGCTACAGGTAAATCACAGCAAAGATGAAACCCTGGCTAACACACCTGCTCCCCCGAGGAAGGATGGGCACAGAGATTAAAAGGAAGTTTTACAGAGTTAAAATTTCATAGAAAAGTTAGTAGACGAACTACTAGTTTGGAAGTGCTATTCTGCAAAGATGTTTGAAAGACATTGAGTAGAAATCCTGCTGGAGCATGAGAACGTGATAGAGTTAATCAGAGGCTCTCATTTGGAGATGCCCTGACAGTAGGCACAAAGCTAAACTCATCCAGGGACACCTCTCAGGAGGTACTGGCAGGGTGTCCTTACAACATCTTAGTCATATGTACTGGGAGTGCCAACAACAAAAATATCAATAC